>NC_054534.1:53404094-53489094 GCF_017654505.1 Polyodon spathula | reverse complement strand
ATTGATTGCTATGTCCCTACCTTCTAGAAGGTAAAAATAAATTCATGGCATTTGCTGTATTTTTAGAGAGCTTGTTTTAACAGTCTGTGCTTATGAGAAATTTATTTGGAACTCATTTTGACTGAGGAAAAACGAGTAATGAAAAAGATGACTTGAACTTGTCTCCTGAAATATCTGTATATTTAATATGCACTTACTGTTTCAGACAACCCTTAATAATGACGTCATGAAACGCTTAATGTCTACCTGGAAAAGCTGTTCTGAAAGGATTGTGTCTCTTATTTGCCAACATAAGTTTAAAAGTTACCAAAATTAAAGACATAACATATTTTTACATTTGAAAGATTATACTTTCTACACTTTTACATGTTTTGAATAAACTTGGTTATTCAAGTAGTGATAACATAATTATCCTGTTCTGGTTTAATAGTGTGTGTTGGCATAACCACGGCACTCCTTTCCACCGCAACCCACACCCATGGATCAGTCTTTCTTCAAGAACAACTCCAAAGCAATTTCTGTTATGCAAAATCTGAAATCTTACTGTATTCAGGGAAAGTAGTCCACTGCAGCAGTAATGGTTATTTCCTTTGAAGGAAGTGAAATGGCAAAATTATATTCTATCCAAAATTAACTACTTCAACTTTTATTTTGACTTGGAAAGGGATTACAGTCCTTTATTTTATTTGTTTAATTTAATTGGTATTGCTGTAAGTAATGTTTATAATACCAGACATCACCAAAAGGCCTGGTGCGATTTCTGCATAAAGTAAACTATTTTAGAAGCACATTTTTGATGGAATATTATATTAATGAATTGAAATGTGTAGAAAGGCATTTTGCACCTGTATTAGTTTTAGACAAAACTTTGGTGATGCCCACTCATGCAATGTGTTAGCTCCTTCACGTAGCTTCAGAGCCAATGACATCACATCACCCTCCATAGCCTTTTCATCTTATGCTTAAGATGCTTTGGTGTTCTGTGTTATCCAGAGCGATTTATCAATGATGATAATACTGCAGTCAAGTTTGACAAAGTTTTTTATGTTAACATATCTATTCAGGTAAACAGACAGATCTTACAACAAACATTATTGAAAAGCAGTATGTAATTGCCTTGTGATTTATTTTTATCTTTTTTTTTTTTTTTTTGATTGATTTTTAAGATCAGTTGAACAGAACCTGTAACTTTTTTTAATTGGGTGAAGTAACCAGTAGTGAAAAACATTAGGGCTTAGAATATTTCCATAATGGGCAGCCATCCCATTCCCCTACTATCTGCAGGCAAGTGTCTGCATGTAATATTCAGAAAAGTACTGCCAGGGACAAATTCAGATTAGCATGCACCAGTCCAACAATGTATTTATTGAGGGAAGTTCAGACAGTGTATCATATCCTTGTTTTATTGTACTAGTTTAGTTCATGAACTATCAGAAACAAATGACCACTAAGCTGTGCAATAAATCTCTTCTATTCATAAGCAGTTAGTGGGGGACTGCATAAATCTCTGACAGCGTTAATATTCGTGCATGTTTTAAAGTAGGAGTAACAAAGCAAAAATGATTGAGATTTAGAATCAAAGTTTAATAATTTTCTTGCCTGATGGGACTGCCCTCCCCCCCCCCAAAAGCATGATTTATAGCAGCCTTTACGCTTAATTTTAAAATACAATATAATTTTCAGAAAACACTTTGCCAGTTGCATCATCATTGGTTACATGCTCTACAGTGTAATTAATAAATTTATAGAAAGTTCATTTGAAATGCATGACTTACTGTGCTGTTTGATTTGTGTCCCCTGGTGTGTTTTTTTTTTTTTTTTTTTTTTGTTTTTTTGTTTTTGATTTTTTTTGCAATGCATTTTAATGTTTTTCGTGATATTGCAGTGGACTAAAGAGGAAGGACTCCGACAAGCTGCTGCCACTGCTTCCAATCAGTTTGTCCCTTTGAACACTAACCCAAAAGAGGTCCAGGCGATGAGGAACAAGGTCTGGTATTGTTGCTAAGATCAATGACTAAATACATTTGTAGTTCACATGTTTTTAAACCTGCAGTGTCCATCAACGACTTTATTTAAATTGCATGCTAAACTAGGATTCTTAAGGGTGTGTTTGTTGTTGCTCTTATTGAATATCTGGGGGAAAATGGAGGAACAACCCATTTGTATGTAACCTATGAACATTTTACTTGTACAGAAGGTGCTTGGTGATTTACATTTTCCTGAAGCTCAGCTCTAATTAGTGTTACCATTTTCCGTAATTCAACCTTAAATGCACTCAACCTAAGTATTTCTTTTTAAAAGTAATTTGAACTGTAAGCCTACCGGCCGCCTTCGCCCTTGAATCAAGCTTTCCACTATGCAACTTACGTTCGCAGACAAAAGTATTGGCACCCTATACTTTTAATGTAAGAATTCAAGAAAACATTAATGCAAGCATTTAGTGAACATTAGCCACCAATTACTATGACAGACCAAAATAGTCTCTAGTAGTTTACCAAACAGTCTTTTTAAAAAACTTTTTTAGAGCAGTTAAGCAATTTTTAAATATGTGTTCATGACAAAAGTAAAAATGTAATATAACTCATTTAAACTCAATATATGAATTGATTAGTAATTACACAGTAATTAAGCTGCATTATAAAGGCAATAATTAATCTATTGAAGAAAAACAGTTTGGCAACAAAGCAGATGATGATCATCAAGACAAAGGAGTTGGATTCACACTGAACCACACAGCCAAGACAATTTCTTAAATATGCTATGAACAAGAATCAAGCATTCTTCAAGAAAATTCTCTGATCTGATGATAAAAATAAAAAGGAAGTACTAAATCAGGGGTGCCAGTACTTTTGTCATAAACAAAAACTTTAAATGAAAGTAGTTTTATTTTTTAATAAAGATTAATAAATTGGTTATTTGCTTACTAAATGTGATTAACACTTACTAAATGCTTGTGTCTAAAGAGTAAGTAGCGGGTTTAGAAAAATACAGCGTTTTACATCCCTACGTGTTGCTACAACTGTTTTTTCCCCGTCTAGCAATGAAGTACAGTGGTGTACAATATATTAAAACATTGTATATGGTGACAGTTTTTGAAAAAAAAACTAAAATGGTTTCTCTGACGCGATCACGCTGTAAATAAGTTCTGGTAGCATAGTTTTGTATGCTGAATACATATTTTACTAAATAAAAACATTTAAAATTATAAACATTTTATGTGTTTTAACTTTTACACCTGTTTTTTCTAAAGCATTTTAAAATGTGGCATGTACAGATGGTATAGACTAAATTATTATATAGCATAAAAACATTTTTACATTGGCATTTGTTTATTTTTATAGATACGTGAGCAAAATTTACAGGATATTAAAACTGCTGGCCCTCAGTCTCAAGTGCTTACAGGATCTGTGATGGATCGAAACTTTGTGCAGGTGAGTGCAAGATTGAAATATTTTTTCTATTGCAAATTACTAACCATGTGTGCCGTCCTATCTACATCTAACATGTAATTGTAAAATTGTTCTTTGACTGCAGAGAGTTACAACAATCTGGCAGGTAAGTGTTAGGTAACCACATGCTGTGTCGTAACTCTGCAAATATTCAAGTTGGCTTTTTATGAGCTCGGTTTTAAAAACAAGGCTTCAGTCCAAAAGTTAAAGCATGTCCACGCGTAAATATGGCCATTGCTTAAAATGCAATTCAGTCATAAAAGTGCATGTAAGATTTTCAGCAGTAATTTTTCCATTTATATATCTTGCATTACTAGTCAGGCTTTCAAAATAACTTTCATCTGGTACTCCTCCATCATTTCTATGTATTTTCTGTGGTGACAACAATCCCATAGACACAACTGTAAGAAGCTTTTAACAAACTGACCACATTCAATTGTTAACAATGGTGGGGGGAAACTATTGTCTTGTTCCATTTAATACTTTGTCATCAGTTTTTAAGAGGAGTTTGACTTTTACCTAAGCCTGGGTAATGCTGAGCATAATGTACATTGTAATAAATGTAATTTGCACTTCAGATTTCATTTAATTGTGTGTACTGGTTATACCAGCTGTTTCCCAAAATCTGTTTGCATACACCAACCTATCTGATTGAATTTAGGGGGAAACATACATGCACAGAATTCTATTATTGTGAAAGCACATATAAAATAGTTTTGAAGTGTATTATGAAGTTTGACTAGTAGACGATCTTTCTATTCATACCCCATAACACCATATCATATTGTGTGTGGTGTGTGTGTGCGTGCATGTTGTCAATATCACATTTTATCCATTATGAATGTTCTGTGCATGCTGATGGGCTGATTTCAATTTCTTGGTTGTTGTCAAATCCAGGGCTTGGTTTGCTCTGTTTTACTCGGTTTACTGTTGCAGGATGCTCCGCTCTCAGACTGTACGGAAACAATTGATGGGCTCGATCTCACAGAGCAGACCTTTAGTCCCGCTAAAACTGTTAGAAAGGTACTTACTGCCCTGTCGTTAAGCTATAACCCTGCACTCCTTCTCCCATTTTTAACCCAAGCCTGTTTGTATTCATTTAATACCCCTTTTTTCACCCTTAAATCTTAGCTAGCTAATAATGACATCCTTGTGTTGAAACAGTAATGGCTAGAAAGGCATTGTTAAGCCTTGTTTCCATGTGCCTGCCAAAAAAACAGTTTGGTTTTGATTGAACAGGATACAAGTTGTACAAGATATAGAACCAAATATTATAGTGTAGAAATGACACTGGAAGATTTTAGACCTTTTACCAAGTTTACAATGTATTTTCCCATGGCAACAAAACATTTCCATAAATAAAATGATATCAATTAAACAATGATCCTGTAGAATTATATTATCCTGCTTGTGTTTGTGGCTTGGTGCACTGCAGAATACTGGCACAAATTTTGATTAAATGTAGATGGAATGACTCATTATTTCATCTTCAATGCCTTTCACAGAAAATGTAATCAAGTTGGTGTGTGTATGTTTGTAGTAAATCCTTGCAATGCAACACCAGGTAGGTGATTATGTCACATTTAATACAGCCCTGTGATTGGCCAGGATCATTTATCATTAGCGTTGTAGCAGGAAAAAATTGTTCTGAAAGCGATCGAAACAATAGCTGTCATTATTGTTATGATGTGACCACCTCCGTTCGTTTGAACTGGAACAATTTTTTTTTTAAACATCGTTCTCGTTCCTGGTGTGACCGGGGTGGATATGTAAAAAAAGCAGATAAATTAATCTTGTTTTAAATACCATTGAACAAAGCTGTAACAATTGCTGTACTATTTTGTTATTGTTTTGATTCATCTTATTAGAAAGCTCCCCTAAATCCCTTGTTTAGAAAGATACAGGGTATTAATGCTTGTGACAAAGTAGTCATCTGCCGTGTGGATTCGCTTCTGAGTGACAGGCAGGAGATCGAGACGGAGGTAGAAGTTGATACACCCCACAGGCAGACGGACAAACAGTTGTGGCTCAAAGCAGTAGGAAACCTCTGTATTTATTTATTTATTTATTTATTTATTTATTTATTGTCTTATAGTGAACAATGGCTCTCATTTCTCTCCTCTCACTTGCAAACTCAATGTATCTTAAATCTGTCATCTGTCATCTCACACACACACACCCAGACCCTCCCCCTCACTCATTGGTCCAACACTCCCTATCTCTGACTGCTTGTGTCAGACCTGCTCCCACCCCCCTTAGTGACTCATTCACACTCTTTCAGCTCTGTTACACAAGCACCAAAACACACAGAGAATGGTAACAGATCTGAACAAGAATAACAGTTTACAAACAAACATTATTTAGAGAACTCTCATCCACTTCCCCAGTCCACAATCAGGTCCATTCCCACATTGTTCCCAGCTTTTTGAAGCAAAGTTGCATTGTTTGCTGACTGACAGAGTTCTAAGCATGCTTAAGCACACAGCCTCTAACAGAGACATTTTATTTATACTGAATTTTTGTGCTGATGTGCATCGCTTTTCTCTTTCCAGCTATGCTTGCTTGCTGTTGCAGTCAGTGTTTTTTTTCAAACTAATAAACCCGACAATGTGTACAAGGATTAAATAGCCAAACTACAGTACACGGGTAATCGCTCATTAACGAGATGCAAACAGCTGGTTGATCGATCTGTCAAGCTTTTACTACAGTAAAGTGCTGCCTTTTTTATCGAAATATATGTGAATGGCAAGGTAACAAGGTGAAAACAACTGATTTGTGGATTAGTAGGAGTGATTACTACAGTAATAAATAATGCGTTTGTTATTTAAATCTATGCGAATGGCACATAACGAGATCCAAACACCTGAGTTTGCCCAAAGCAAATGGCAGGCTTAACATGGTATAAATGCTGCCTTTGTTATTGAATTCAATGGGAATGGCAAGCGCTATTTGTCCGATATAAACGGCTGCCGCGACTACTTGCATTAAGCACACTGAAACCAGGGATACATTAGCTGGAAAACAGGCCCAAGTTTCCAATTAAGGTAGGCATATTTTTTTTTATTTTTTATTTTGTATTAAAAAAAAAAAAAAGGGCAAAATATATTTTATGCATATGCAGGCATTTTATACTTGTTTATATGTAGATACCGGTATGCCTGACTTCCCTTGCCCCTGAAACTGGTACGTGAGATTAAAAGGTTGAAAACCATGGTGATCAAAGGCCACGGTGATAGAAGTTGATTGGCTGATGTTACTGAATCGTTTTCTAATTTTACTATATCCTGTACTTCTCATGAACAGCTTAAGTATATGCTAATGGTTTTGTATGATATTAATGATTTAATATATATCTTTTTTTACAGTATGTGTTGATGTGTATATAATTGTCACTTGGCACAAACTTGTTTTTTTAATTTGTGATAGATTTAGTACCAGAAGTATTTATTTTGTGAGGTGACCAGATAAGCATGACCAATGAAACTATTGCATGAATCCTCCATCAGATTGCTTCTATTTGAAATGCTCTAAAAGCTTAAGGTGAACGTGTCCATGTTTCTGTGTTGATGGATTCCGAGGTTTTTATTTGTTGGTTACAAAGTCTGTTTTGTGTCCTAATGGTAATTGTCTGTGTTATGTTAGATGCATTCTCTCCTGGTAAAAGTTTCTGTTTTACCTTTGTCTTTGATGCAGTGCTGTGTTATTTGTCATTTGAATTAACTTCTATCCAGAAGTTTGTAAGGATGCCCAAAAGTTTATGGTATAACAAATAATTATGAAGTTGAAAGTCCTTGAAATATGTTTTAGAGGGTGATTACAACATTCTAATCCAATTAGTTCTCATCAGCTGGTTCTGTAGTCTTAAACCTAAATCCTGTTAATTTCTCTTCTGCAGTTATTGTCTCATTTAACCCGCAACGGGGCAGGTCTGTCTTAATCCTTTTGTTACATTTTTAGACCATAACCTCCAGTTCACAATTTCTTTGTGTGTGGAAGGCTGTATGGTCTACAGTGGTTGGAGTAAAAAGCTGAAGGGTCTTTGTTCAGACACTGCTGTAATGTGGACAGAACTACACTCATTTTGCTAATAATATCTTGCACATTAGTTTGAACCCTCTAAGGTTATGCAGTCATTGCACACTTTTTAATGTTCAATAGTCATTATGAAATATAAAATGCATAAAGTTCTTTAAAGCGTGGATACTTTTTCTATTACTGGTTACAAAAGTTTTCTATTTATACAATATTTATTATTATTATTATCGGTTATTGGTTATTTTTTTCACATTGGTGCAGATTGTATTTTGGGATGAATACATTGATTTAATCCAGTTACACTTAAAATAATGGCTGCAAATTCCAATGAATGTCAGTGCATTGACTGCTATTCTTGTGGTGTTCCACTTGAATTTATTGTGAATTCGTAGCCATTAAAAACAAAAACACAAACAAAAAAAAAAACATCAGGACTAGAAAAATAAATTTAATTTAAAGGCTTATCTTAGTGTTACCATCTAGCCCTTTGTCTTTTATGTTCTGTTAAAGGACAGATGGTTAGGAATTTGAAAGAGTGTAAAGCTGTACTATAAAAATTTAGTCTTACGGTCTTTTTATATTTTTTCCAGGGAGAGCTGGTGACTGCATCCAAAGCGATAATTGAAAAGGAGTACCAGCCCCGGGTGATTGTGAGCACTGCAGGACCAAACCCATTTAACAAGTTCACTGACCAGGAGCTGGAGGAGTATCACAAAGAAGTCGAGCGCAAACAGAAGGACTTTGAAGGTGAGTGTCTGCACACTTATTTCAGAATCATTATTTTACTACAATAGGATCCCAACTGGCAGAAGTTACTATTTTTTCACCTTTCTATAGCTGCAGGTTTTACAAAAAAACAGATTAACACCTGTTAAATTATTAATGTAGTTCAGAATAAAAAGTTTAGACTCGTCAGGCCTTTAGTACTCTACCACTGTTTGTAAGGGTACCGTGTACGCTGTTTGTAACCAAGATGAAAGATGTAACAAAAGACAGAGGAGTGACTCCTAATTGAAGTAATTTGGTACTGGTTCCCTAGTATACCCTATATACAAAAGGGAAAGGTTTTAAGTGCTAGAAAAACTAGCATTGTGCAACATTCATTTGCCAATGTGGAAAATACAAAAAGGAAATAGAAGTTTGTCATTCATTTTAACCTGAATCAATGCCCTGTTTGGTCATTTTATTGTGGTCCTCAAATGCAAAATATTCTGTTAGCAACAGTGCTTCAGTTATTCTCATTCTGTGACACTAAATATTAATTGAGGTGCTTAAAGGTGACCGTCTTTGTTCCGGAAAGTTTGTCATGTTATTTAACGTTACCTACAGTTTTGTTATTCATAATATAGTTGAGTGCGTTCCTTTTTGCATCCGTGTAACAAATGTGGTGAATGCGGATCCGCGGTCCGTTCAGGTGAACATGCCTGGTTGCCTATTAATTGAGAGTGTTGTATTGTATTTACAGTATAATCGCAAATCTCAAAAAACTACTCACTTCTAAATCTTTTGTAGTCATTTTTGTATTACTTTAGTATAAATACATGTTAATTTGGATTCATATGTTGTTTTTTTCTGACTTTATCTGAACTAAAAGACACAAAAGCGCCGTTTTCTCATTGGAAATAGTGATATTTTGAAATGTATCTGTCCTGGTCACAAAAGCAAAGTTTGTGGGGAATAATAGCCATTTTCTGTACTTTTGAGGCATAAGCAATTAGGAAATAACACTCATTACCCAGGAACAAAAATTGTAGTGTTATTATTGTTTTTCATTGGTATGTCAAACGAGCTGTTTAAATTCCGCTGTCAGTTAAACTGTAATCCACCATTGCTGGAAGTCACTCCTGTGATGTCACTGGTTAGAGAAGGCAGCAGGAGAAGTATGTGAAGTAAACAAATATCAACAATGGCAAGCAAAGCGTCAGTAAAGAAACAAACAGTCAGGTGTACATTGTGTAGCACAAACTACTACTACAAAGAGACAAATGTGCACAACCACCGTCTGCCAAATCACAACAGTGATAACCGGTTAAAGTGGCTGCAGGCTATATAAATGAAAACTGTCCCAGACTTAAAACATGCTTGCATATGTGGCATTCACTGCTTGACAGTGATTACATTTTTAAACTTTGAACAGCACTTGCGGTAACTAGAGAGAATGAGTATGCAGCATATGTACTGTGCTTGTTAGGCTTCTGCATACAGCAGCAACAAAGATTCAAAGGTGGACAAGAAGTGGCTTTAGTGGTGCCGTTTTGTGAGAAAGAAACTATGCGCACAGGGAAAAAAGTAATAAAACTTAACAATAATAATAATACTTATTATTAAAAGAACTTAAAAGAACTTATCATTTTAAAACATTTAAAGCTCTTATATGTATTTAATACCTATGAAGGGGATTGTGTATAATAATGTAATGCGTACTACAATTATGAAACACATACGTACAAACACGGGCTGTCTGCTGGCAATAGGTCGTATAACAGAGTCAGCTCAGATGTCTGTAAAAGGCAGCCGTCCAGTATCCAGTACCTCTCTATCCAGGCAAATAAATTTGCCATTTTTCGAGATGCAGGGTGGACCTTGGCCTGACGATTTTTCAAAAATTCTGTGCTGTATACAAGGAATTCCAAAACAACAAACACATTCCTCATGACTCGGCATTACTCTGCAGTTACAGCAGCTGCACCAGAAACTGTGTGCTGTTCTGTCAGAATCCAGATCTCTCACTATCTGGATTGGATTTCCAGGAATCTGAATCCTTTCTTTCAGTTTCAATAGGGCCTATTTGGTGCTTTGTGATTGGCTGAAATTTATACAGCACTGGAATGTTTTTACCAATAGATTCTAGCTCTTCAAAGTCTGAAAAACTGTCCCCTCCAGTGCTCTATTTACAAACCAGCTGGTAAAGTGCTTCAAAACTCATGGGACAACTGTCAATATGGCAGAACACATCAAAATTGAAGTGCCGGTTGCCATAGTTTTAAAATTCTTTTTATTGTTATATGATAAGTACAAGAGTGTTTGGGTGGGAAATGTTATCTTTAGCACTTGATGAATAACTTTAACACACAAAGTCCTGCCGTTCCCTTCCCTATAGATATAAAAAAAGTAATTTTCAGGTGACAGTTTTTTATTCAATGGCCATCCTACTAATTTGTATGTACATCTGACACCAAAAAGTGGGTGCTTTTAATAATATTTTCTAAATAGACCAAAACATCACATTTTAAACAAGACTTTAAGAATTGTGTTTTGATATGTAATAAGATGTTTCATGTCGCTGCACTAGACACGGTGTTCGAGCAGGCAGAATCTATTACATTGCATCCAGTTCAGGAGGATACAGAGGTTGGCGTTATACCCCAGTGTGCTAGCCAACAGAAGCAGCAGCATCCCTCCAATTGCCGTAATGAGCCAGAAAAATCACTTGATAATGGAAAGGAAGCAAGCTTGAACAGCTCCATTGGGCCCGCGGACTCCCTGCCTTGCCACAGCCCACAACACAGCCCTGGACAAGAATCGTCAGAGGCTGAGCGCGGGAATGCAGAGCAGCCTGGTTCAGGGGAAACGGATACCGTCGAATCTCCCCACAAGGAATTTCATTCAGCAGTGATCAAAGCTCTGAGCTCGAGCTCTGATCTTTTTAATGTGACCTCAGGTACTACTGAGCAGCCTTGGGCTTTGACAAAGAAGGGCAGTCCTATCCTACTTTCACACTTTGGAGATTCTTGGTTCACAATTTCCCCGTTTTCTGAAATGCTGAATGGTCTTTATTGTTTGGTTAAATTTAATATCTGGTTCTTAATCCAGTGTGGGGTCTTGGCTGCATTGCGGTGTTTTTGTGATTTTAATTGATTTCTCTGTGATTACTTGGTAATTCTCAAGATGATGGTTAATGTTAACACAGTAAAACGCCTTTTAATCGGGACATTCCATTCCTTTAAACTGATCTTTGTCTGCTGTGGGCCTATATATATATTTACTAATATTATTGTAAATTTTATAATCATCTTCATTTCTTCAATTTTCTTTGTTTTGTTGGGTGACGGTCCATTTCATAAAACCTTTTTAAACTTTTCACTCTTTCTGTTTGTGTGTGATAATGTTTCAAAACAATTTTATATTTCTCAGCACTTTCTATAGCTTTATATACATTACATGTTTTATTGTCATACATGGAGTACACCTTTTACAATGTCTGTATTGCTGCCAGCAGTAATTAAAAAAAAAAAAAATAAAATATTAACTTGTATCCTTACCTTAGTCTCTTAAGCTTTTCATTAAATGCACTCTAATAACTACCAATTGCAGTAAACATGTTCATTTGAAAAGGTTAATGTCATCTTAAATTATAAGAAATACATATCTTCCATTCATATACACACATGATATCTGTTTATTTTAGGTAACTTGCATATCAAGTCAGATGTTGTAGTCTGCATTATTACAGTATTTTCTCTCTCCTATTCTGTTTAGACCCATCCCAACTGGTGCCAGAAGAAGCTGAAGAAGTGAAGGAGCAGAGCCCTGCAGTCCCCACGCCCACACGCACACCACCAAGCACCCCGACTAAAGCAGAGGAAGGTACGGTATTCAGAGTCCCCTTACTTCACTGATAGCATGGACAGTTCAGAACTGGACTGGGTTTCGCTAATGTTATTTCAAATAATGTGGTTAATTGCTGTCCGTGCCATTTAAACTTTTGTGATGGTAAGTTCTGTGTTTGTGAGCAATATTGAGGAAAAGAGGTGTGTGTAACTAGGAGATTGAAAATGTTAAAGGCAGTCGCATTTTAATAATGTGTACTGAATGGAATGTAAATAATATTTAGCACTGATGTGTATTAACCTTTATTATTTTAAACGTAATACACTTGTCAGTTTGCTGTAATTCATGACAGTTGGGTTGGCTCTTTCCTTTTACAAAGTAGCCATGTAGGATTTCATAATTTATGTTAATTTTATTACTATTCTCTAAAATGTGGGAGTTACTGTATATCCTAAACTATGTGACAGTGTCCACACCCCTTGTTCTTTATTGCATTTGGATTACACCTATCGTGTGGGAGACGGAACTGTTAAATATGAAGGATGTGTTTTATTCATTTTAAACTGGTAACATGAAGTAACTATAAAAGTGCTGAATTATGCTTAATTTAGCTTGTAAAACTATTCAGCCAAAATAAGCTTCGGAAAACTCTACGATAGAGAAATATGGGGAATTTATTTTATTTACCAGGTCTTTCAGACGGGTGTAATCTAATCCCTGTGTCTCTTTTATTGTGTTTGTTCTGTTTTTTTAGATTTGTATGTTAGTTTACCACATATCTGTCCTTTTATTTCCCATTCACGTTGCCATTTCATTTCTGGGGTCTTGTTTTTTAATTTAACATGTTGGCTGTGATGAATGCATAGACATTTTTCTACTTGTGTTTTTTCCTCTTGTGCCTACATTACAAACAGGAGATGGATATGCTAAAGAGTACCTGTTACCATAGTAAGTACTGTACATCTCATGTTTGGACATGCCTTCTTTTTAACCTTTTCATGCATGGCTTGACTACCCTGCATCTTTGTATTGTTTTATGCATTTGCTCTCTTTTGAAAGTATTACTATTTTGTTTTTCTTTTGATGACGGGAACTATTTCAGAAGTCATTCCCGTAGAGTGATAAGACTGATCCCCACCAAATCCAACACTAACACAACTGGGTGGTTGTTCTAACAGCAATTTCAGCGTAATAGATGCAACCAAGTTTGCCCGATACAAATTGAAAGCTGGATATACATTAGATATTTAAGAAGTCCTGACCTGGTTCTACTGCATTTCAATAGCGGTCTGTCTATCCTCAACACCTACTTACAACAGCGTACTTCTGTACCATTATTTATTGTAAAATATATATATATATATATATATATATATATATATATATATATATATATATATATATATATATTTGTATGAATAGTGGAGTCATCAACATTTGTACACTTTTTTTTTTTTAATAAATGGAGTGGCTGTTGTAGAAAGATATTGAAGTACAGTGGAATAACATGTATACAACCATGTTCAGTTTAATTGTAATTAATGGTACTTTACACTTCAACACTTTTGATGTCCATTCTGAAGTAATTGTGCTTGTTCTGGCAATGGACACATTCTGCACCTCCTAATCAGTACAAGACAAAAGAATTACAACTTAAATAGGACATTCTTGGGGACAGGAGAAATACTAAAAAATTGCTGCTGAAGTGAAAGGTGTCCTTCCATGATGGAGACATTAATTTCAACCTGTGATTCAATATCCACTTTCCAGATTTAAATTATCTCCTGGTAAAAATGTTGTGGGTAAATAAATCTGGAGTGCTCAGAGGTAGTCCTAGCAACAAAAAGCTTATGTGTAACTGTTTTTTTTTTAATGTTCTTTTACTAGCTTATCTTAATAATTTAACAGTGGTGTATGAGTTTGTCATAAATGCTTAAAATCCTTAACTTATTATTCTGTTCACATAATCTGTTACGTTGACCTTTTTTCATTGAATTTTGGGTATTATAAGAAAGTAAAAGCTTTGTGTTGCGATATCAGTGCTTGCAAATATTAATACGTTTATTACAAGTATAATTTTTGCTGTTTTTATTTAAAGCTTGCTAATGGCTAAGCGCTATACTGATATTGTTTCTAAACGATAACATATACATTGAGGTGTAGGAAAATGTTTTGATTAAGTAGTCATTTAACACAATACACACAGGGATGCAGGTAAAGCAGAACTGGTCTTAATGAGGATGGTATGGTTCAGAATATCACAGAAAAAGTACTTTGACTGGGGAAATGTCTAACCTGATGGTGACAATACTTTTGTTGTTTTGTTTTTTGCTTAGATAATATGCTTTATGTCTCTTAATGGTAATAAGAGAGATTTCGAAAGTTTGACTTCTCCCGAAATTATTTTTGCCATTTGGCATCTTCTTAAATCAAGGCAATGCTTTCCCTCATAATAGTAGACTCCAGTGCATAAATGACAAATTGCTCAACTGCTTTTTTTTTTGGGGGGGGGGGGGGGGGGGTATTTATTGCATTAGAATTATTACATAAGGTATAAAAGTGCTACATGATAATTTACATAGGGTTTGTGTCTGAAGTTCTGTTGTTCTGAATTAGTCCCTTTAGAAATGGTTCTTTGGGAGCTGGCATGATTTAGAGGGCCAGATGTTGGTTTAAAAAAAAAAAAAAAAGTGGTGAAACAATATCGCACGACTGTTAGATTCAGGAGCCTTTATTGAAAAAATAAAAATAATAAGTTCAGAACCCTGTGTACTTTTAAAAGAAGCACATCTGTGTACATATAACTTACTTCAACAAATCTAAAAGGAAATGGCTAATTGCAACTTCAACTAAACTAGGCTGTGATCTTAGATATGCATTATATGCAGGGCTGTGTTTTTTCATGTTTTTTCTTTTCCTGTTTTATTAAAACAGGAAAAGAAATATTTAGTTGTTATACAACAAATAGTCCTACATATTTAAATGCTTACCTGAGAAGCAGTAAATCTGTAGAATATTTCATTTATGTCCACCTTTTAAATACATTCTGTTTCCACTATCCGTGAATTATCAAATAAAATAAAAATGCAAATAAATGCAAAAATAGCATGTGAAATATCCCATTTTTGTACTGGAGAGTGATCTTTAGCAGAGATTTCTGATCTTTGATGCAGCTGGTGTCTTTTTCAATGAAAACATTATAAAGAAATTGTGCCGTGTGTTCAATCATATATTGGAAGCAAACTGAACAGACTGCCAGGTTCCTAAATGCAGTGTAACAGGTAGTGTGTCAATAAAGCAAACGTTTGCTGTATTTATTTTTAAGTGAGAAATGTGCACATTTACAGTATTTAAGAAATTGAGTATTTTCACTGTGAACTACATATTACACAGCATTGGGTTAATTTCACGGACGTCTGTGATAACTGAAAAAAAAATAGTCATGTATTTGTAGATATGCAGCAATATTGGCTTCAGAGTATTACTTTTTTTTTTTCTAGTTGGCTGTTCTGGCTGAGTTAACATAGTTAACATCTATATACTGATCATTGCTGCTTATATAATGAATAAAATATCGTATTCAGTAAAAGATAAGACTGGTAGGTCTGACAGGTGATAATGAATGCATGTTTGCTGGTAAGGTTACAGACTTTTTAAAAAATCAGACTTGCATGTTCTGATCTGTTATTGAATTGTGCCCTTTATCTCTGCTTTCTATTAACGTTTCCCTTCCTCCCCCTCCTTTTGCGAATCCTGTAGAATCCCAACAGGAGCACACATACAAGGACGAGAGCGATGCAGCAACTTTGAGACAGACCCTTCCAGACCTGACCCCTGATGAGCCCTCAGAAGCCCTCGCATTCCCTACTTTGGGAAGGGAGGAGATTGACAGCCATCTAGAGGATCTGACCAAAAGCCAGACTGGGCAGCAGCAGTCTCCCCCTGTTGAGGACCACGACTCGCAACCCCCTCCTGTTGAACAAGCAACCACCCAGGCCCCTGAGGACACAGCAGCTGCTGCTGACCCAGGTAGTGACGAATCCCCCAGCAAGTCCCCATCCAAGAAGAAGAAGAAGTTCCGCACGCCTTCCTTCCTGAAAAAAAACAAAAAGAAGACAGACTCCTAAAGACCTACACATGCAGTGCAGTTCTGCTGATATGCACAGCTATCATTTTAATGTTTTTGTCTTTTAAAGCAAACAAAAAAAATCGAAATAGATTAAAAGGAATGCAGAAAAAAGCTTTGTGTACCTAAGTTGTTAATTTGTGTAATCAGAAACATGATCCGAGAGAACAAAAAAGGTGCTAATCATTTGTGTTTTTGATGGCAGATAACCACTTGTTTTGATCGGGCATTGTGCAGAACTTTGGGTTTTAGCTCATTTTCTAATAATTGTGACCAATTAGGATGTGGCTATACTGAAGTTTGCTATTTGATGGTCTAGTGTTAAGGCTGGATACCAAACAAATACTTTGATCCCTAATTGTAGGCTTGGACAGCTTTCAATTTATCAGTTGACCTTTTCTTATCACTTTATAAACTGGAGAAGTTTTGAAAGCATTAGAACAAATACAAAAAATGAAATCATTATCAATAGATTATGGTGCCAAAAATTTGTTGCAGTGTATTTAAATACAGCTGATGGTAGGTACATAAATTGATTAGTTTATGTAGACCTTTTTTGAGAAGAGGATGAAAAATATGAATATTTGGCATTATAATTCTAAAAGTGCTTGTTTTGTCTTTCTGCGAGTTGAGTCTAAACAGAGTCAGTAAATTTTGCCTACTGCCCTACTGTATTCTGAGCCATTTACCTTCTCATTTGCCAGCTGAATTCAAATTGAAATGAACTATCAAAAAGTTAAACCAGGAATACAAACTTCGATATAGGATTGAAAGAAAAAAAAAAAAAAATGTTGATCACAAGAATGGTTCCTTGGAATTCACTGCTTGTTTATTCAGACCAACCAGTTACTTTGTGTCCTTAATATTATATAATTGCTAATTGCTTCTTTTTAACCTAGTTGAACATTTGACCTTTGTGATCAGTTAGGATGTGGCTATACTGAAGTTTGCTATTCTAATGCTCTTGTGTTAAGGCTAGAGTACCGTCTGTAGTGTAATAAAAGAACTGGCCTGTAACAATTATTTCCCTAGGAGTTGTTTTTTTACACTGGAATCCAAGCTGCAAAACCTTGATGCCATTTTATAAACCACTAAAGACTGGTATTTGTCACAATAACTAACTTTTGCATATAATGAATACCAACCAGTGTAAAACCCTTTCCTATATATATTTTTGTCAAATCTCAATTTGTCAATTAAAAACATAGCCTTGCATTTATTGCATTTACATGCTTTTTCCAGGAATGATTGTCACAGCATGATTTTACGTTGAGCACAGTAGTTGCCCATTCAACTCGGCTGGACTGTGAATAAGGTAAAAACGAAAAATTAAAGGTGTGTTCTTTTTAACATGATAGAACTGTATTGTTTAAGGCACAGTTCCAGTGTACTGACTTCTTTTACAATCTGTGGTATGCAAAATAGTGATGAAATTCAGAAACAGTCAGTTTTTATAATGTAGTTAATCTATCTGTGTAGCATGTGGTGCCTTTCTGTTTTATATACTTGAGGCACTTAACATACAAGCCTTTTGATTATGTAAGCTTAGCTTGGCTAGAAAGACAATATACCCAGAAATGTCCAAGATACTAACTGCTCTTATTCAAAGATGAAAGCTTGAATAATTTTAATACATGTACTTTGATTTTTTTTATATACAATATACTGTATGTCTATATTGGGTGAAGTGCTAGAATTTTCAGCGCAGGAATAGTTATGCTACCAATGTTACAATATAGAACAAGCTATTGGATTTAATGGATTCGTATCCCCTCTTCGAAAATAAACTAAAAAACAAACATTAAAAAAAAAAAAAAAACATAACCTGAGATATTAATCACACTGGACCAATTATGCACTTGACCAGTCTACAGGCCAGCCTATTGTTATAACAAACCACTCTGAAAAACTTCAGATGTTTCTGAAGGACTGCATGGCATAATGGCTTTGAGCTAGTATTTTAACCGTATATGTCCTCTATACATGAAGGCTTTGTAACCTTTTTTTTTCATTGCTTTGCTTATTAATCACGATTCAATTAATCGTTGGTAAACTGAGCCAATATTCCCTAGGTTCAGAGCAGGATAATGTATACTTTTGATAAAACTGGATCTGACTAACAACTGAAAATAAAATACTGGTTCAACTTTGTATCCAACACATAGTGTAAAGACCATTATATATTATATATATATAATATATATATATAATATATATATATATTATATATATATATATAGATATATATATATAGTATATATATCCATTTCATGCTAACATGTTTACTCTACAAATAAAATTCTTTTTAAAACTAAAAATGTGTTATTTTTTTAAGCAAATTGCTGTTGATTTGGATACACATATTCAGTATTCCTGTATTGAAGCCATCTCTTCAAGTAAATGCCATTGTATCCCATTATCAAAGTACTGCACCTAATGATACACAGGACTGAAGTTTTGATGTGTCAAAGTATCAAACTACCCTAAGCTTCATTGTTGATATCTCCAAGAACATGTTAAGTGTTTGTGCTTATAGCACTTACTTGTATGCTGTGTTGTATTGTCTTCTGCAGTAAAGGGTTTAATGTGTTCTGTGACAATTCAAGATTACTGTGAACCTTTTTTCAAACACTGTTTGGCATGTGAGATTACTGTACAGATGGAGCCGTGTGCATTCTAGATGACTAAAGATATTTACAGAGTGACCAAACTTTCTTTAAAGGGAACTTCCTCCACAAAATGACACATACAAATTTAAAATGATTTATTTGTAAAACAAAGTGTATATAGAAACAAAGGCACTTGCATAATCTCAATATAAGTCCTGCAAGTGTATTAAGGTGAACATCATTATTATTCTTCAACTAACACTTTTATTTATATGCAAAATATCTGGCTTCAAACTTGAATATTGTCTCTTGAGCTACCAGTTACTCCCATACTCCACAAACAGTTTAATTTGAAAAGTACTACCTCCCTTAATTAAATTGATAACATTCTTTCACAGACCTCATCCCAATGTATTTTTAGTCTTATTAAATTACCCCTGGTGGACTATTCCAGTGAGATTAATGAGATAAATGGAGGCAGTATATAGCTGCTGCTTCTGTGTAGAACATTCAAATAAACACCTTTTATTTTAATGCTAAATTCCAAATTGACATTTTGCTGCCTTAATGTGCTTGCATGTGTGTACTATACTACAGTAGCACTATTGGTGCTGTTGAAGTTTTCAATCAGTTTACTATAATGTGATGTACAATGTGTGTGTGTGTGTATAATATATATATATAAAAACAAAAAAAAACAATGGTATTTAAGCAAGGTGATATGAAGTCAGGTGTCCACTTTGCAGGGGTGCTTTGGAAACAAAAAGAAAAATATTCCCAACTGATTTGAAGGATGCCATCAAGATGTGTCGCTTTATGCAAATGTTGCCATTCTGATGTTTACGTTCTCGATGGGTGGATACTTCTATAAGGCAAATGGTGTCCATATAAAGCACTTAATGCAATTTCCCTTACTGGCATATTTATGATTAATGTTGATGGTAGTGCTAAATCTACCCTCCTTCAGCATAGTTTAATTTCACTGTAGTGATGCAATGTGAGAATCCAACTGACCTTTTACTCATGCAACATATACTCCATGAAGAGCAGAAGATTTGGTACAGCACATTATTGCTGAGCTCTACATCAGTACAAATAAGATTTTGGATCCTCATGCTTGTTTTTAAACCAAAACCTCTACATCAGATAAGAGAGAGTGGTACTGTAGCTCCCTTTAAGGGTTTCAGTTGATATGCACACATATACAAAATGTCTAGTAATCCAGCAGTTTTTTTTTTTTTTTTTTTTTTTTAATTGAGTAATTTACTTTATATAAAAAGTATTAAATATAGAATATAATTTCTTAAGGGATGGAACAGTAAACCGGTTTCCTGTGTGTTTTATTTGCTGTTACATCTCCAGGTCCTGTTGCAAAACAGCAGTGTTTCAGGGCTCTTCCTCATCCTGTCTGATTTCTTTTAAATCTTCCCTTCATTCTGTTTTCGTCTGTTTGATAAGTCTCAAAAGCACAAGAGGAACAATGAAGAAGGCAGAACTAATAATGAAACATATCTCTGCTCCAGCCCACCAATACACTGTAAATTTAAACAAAGAAAACATGCAATCAATATTTAGCCTTATAAAGACAAACATTTGAATGCAGGAACACCTGTTGCATTAGTACTGTACTACTCAGTATTGTGTTCCCCAGTATCCTGGAAACATTTTCTCAATACCACATTTATACCATGCTTTTTGTTTAGAAAGTGTTAACGAAAGTTCCTCCATGCAATTACTAAAAAGTGTATTTTTTAAAACTTTTTGAATAGTCTGGTTTTCTGAGGTTAACAAGAAACTGCTCAATTTTGAAGCAAAAAAAAAAAAAAGGGGCTTTGTTTGCTAATTTATTTTACACCCATTAGTGCCCAGTCCAGTCCTTATTTTTTATTGTAACTGTTACAGAAATATAAAATAATTCAAGACTTACAACCCAAAAAAGAAGTAAACCTGTTCTCTAGGCTAAGCTGGACCAACAAACACAATTAATTCACCTGCAAGTAGAAATCTGGACTTCAGAAATGAATACTAACTACATTAACTGACAGATCTCTAAGCATATCTTTATGTTCCCATACCAGTTGATGCTATAATCGGTCCTAAAGCTCGTGCAAGAGCGCCCAGACTGCGAAGAATCCCCATCACAGTCCCCTTCTGACTAGCAGACCCTAGATGAGGAAAAGATTTAGTTGGCTACACAGAAAAAATCAGTTTTCCAACTGTGAGCCATTCAGGTATAACTTGTCATTTAGCAGTCCATACTTTCAATTTTAATGTGGTACACATAGCTGACAAATAAAACCCATGAAAACGATAGATGCAAATATTCCACCCAGTCATTCACATGCCTTGCTTAATTGTAAAATCTATAGGCAAAAGCATGCACTGTATACATAGATTTTAGAAAGTCCATAGCTTGGTAACAATACCATGTGTGTCTATTATTGTAATACTTTTGCTTCATGGCCTATATTATTTGCTTGTTAACTTATGTAATTATAACGTAAGCTTTACGAGTGGCGTACAAACAGTAAATTTGTACAATACATGTAGGTAACTTACCATATGCAGACACCAGTGTGGACAGGCATGGCACAACAGTAGCAGCAGCTGTAATTAAATCATTTAACAAATTAAAAAAAACTACCGTTAAAGCTGCAAACATACTGTAAGCCAGCTGAAGTTAATGCTAGAATGTCAGTAGATGCTGTTCACCTTTCACCAAATAAAAAGAAATCATCTCTAGACATCTAAACACCCATACTAAGTTTGAAGCTGTAGTTATCCCAACCGAAGGCAAGCAGGTAAGCCTTGCCATAACTTTTAATTTATGTTACCACATTTAAATTATTAAGGGATGTTAAGATGAACCATTTACATGCAGCAAAGTGTATGATGAGCTCCTCAAAATGCCTCTGGTTTACTGCTGGGTCTGCCAATGCTTTTTCATTGTACAAAAAAAAAAAAATTGGTTTAGATTTGGTTTTATATTCTGTTGTTTTCACTTCGGCTTCGGTTCGGGAAAATCATAACTATTGCACCCCTATACCCAAGAAAATGTATTGTCTTTGAAGTCTACTTCAAAAGAGTTACATAGCTCAATAGCCATCTGTTGGACAGCCCTGATAAGCTTACACCTTACATGTGAAATACTATGTGTGAAATTCCCACAGTTGCATCCTGTTCCTGTCTGATAGCAAGAAATTGTTATCTATTAGGACTGCACAATATAGTGTTGAAAGATAGCTTGTACTTTTGTCTTCAACACTAAAGTGTTACTTTAATTTTGTAATGTATCTTACATTAATTAAACTCCAGCAACAGAATTAATGGGCAAATTGAATCTTTCCAAAATACGCCCTTCATGGGCTTGTTGGTTAAGGCACATTCACCCTGTGGAATATACACTGTATTCCATGACAATTCTTGAAGAGTCCACAATTTCTAACCAGATTTTAGTATGATATGTAAAATGTATTTTACTAAAGGTAAGCTTTACAATGGAAAACTATTGCCACAAGGGTTGAAAATGTGTCATATTTAGACATATCATCCATTGGAGATCACTTTAAAAAAAAAAAAAGTTTTTATAAACAATAAAATTGGAAAGTGTATCTTGCACTCTTTTCTATGCTGTACTTCCTTTGAAACAGCGCATACAAGTTGCTTTTGGGAGTTTAAGTCCTTGTAGGAAAAATAATTCTGATGTGTCTTTTTTTTATAAAATGACTTTTCCTGAGCGCATTTTTAAATATATACCGTATTCCTTCAAATATAAGATGTCCTTGAATTTAAGACGCAACCCAAATTTCACACCCTCAAATTGAGGAGAAAAAAAATCAAATAAAGATACATTTACAAACATACATGTACTCATATAAGAAAATGACGTATGGAGGCAGTTTGAAGCCACCTGCTGTCACACAGAGCATTACAGTTACACGCTGCATCTCATTTCCATTTCTGATTACTCACACGTTTTTCTCCCTTTTTTGTGAACTGTGGTACTGCTTGGCAACTAGAAAAATACGGGGGTTGGATTAGAATTGAGCTTAATAACGAAACACTGCTGTTGTGGTAAACAGGAAGGCTTGCCTGTATCTGAGCTGACCGGCAGGTTGGCTGATTGGCTGGGGGGCTTGCCCAGGGAGCCTACACTTGCTTAAAGCAGCAGCGCCACGGCCATAGCTACAAATACGGATGCTGAGTGAAAGCTTGCTTTGTTTAGATCGAGGAGGAGGGCGTCCGCTCTGCAGGATAACTACTACAGAACCAGTCAGTCACGTTGCTGTTTGTGTACTTGGGCAGTCACATCTTTTGTTGGCAATTTTAATACATGCATCACTATGCTCGAATTTAAGATGCAGGCCATTTTTTTTTGAGAAAAAAAAATGGTTAAAAAAACAGTGTCTTAAATTTGAAGGAATATGTTATATCTTCATGAAAAAACAACAACATTCCAAACGTCTGCCATTTATTTTCTTTAAAGTAACTCAAACTCCCAGAAGCTAGACACACTGGCTCGCATGCAAGTACCAATCAGTGCTTTTCCTATGACTGTTTTCAATGGCAACTTAATTCCTTCATGTGACTTTAGGAAATTCACTGGATGTGCAGCACTGAAGTATCTGCAATGATAAATGTTTTCTCCAGCTTCAAATAAATGACCATTAAAAAATAAAATTCAGCTTTATCATGTGTGATAAAGGTAAATCTGAGACCTACGAAATTATAGCAATATATATATTAGGTACAATTTACTGACATTATTTTGTTAGCTTCATAGACTTCAAAGTACAAAATAACAGAATGTGTGACCCTTACCAAATGAGTAAAGTAACAGCCCACTGTACAGCATAGTCACATTCCAAGCCAAACCAACCAGAACGAAAGCTGGGATCAAAAGGATTATGGCCTAAAAGACATAATTTTAGGTTGAGCTACTATATGTTTTCTTGTTTTAAAAATCATGACTAGAAACCTAGGCTAGGTTTTTTTCAAAAGTCCTTGTATTCACCCTCTTGACGGTTTTAATATGACTTCCTGGTTTGATTCTTCGGGCATAACCTCCTTGGATGACAGCCATTGTAATTCCAATGAAGAAAAACATCTTTCCCTGCTGCATGCTGCAACAGGAGACATATAACCAGTTTAAATGTGGTTTCCCAGAATTATTTGGGGTTTGTCCTATGTCAGGGTTCATACATTTTTTCAACATCAAAATTCCATACTTTTTCCAGACTTTCATTTGTTTTTCCCAGACTTGTGTTTTAGTCAGTTTTTACTAGTTTTCGATAGTTATCCACATAGGCGGGCAGCCGCAGAGCATTATAGCTGTTTGATCTAGAGCAGAAGTTGCTCCTGGTTTTCTAAGAGTATTTGTCAGAATCTGGAGGTGCATATATATCTAGCAACAGATAATGTCGGTATGCAAAAGAGAAGTAAGATACAATCTAAGAAATGTCAAATATCTGACAATATAAAAATGTGTATACTGCAAGTATACTTGTGCCAAAATAGTATAGTATAATGGTACCAATTATATACTAAAACCAGAAAATTTTGGCACAAGTATACTTGCAGTATACCACTTATTTTGTAAGGGATGATATTGGATTCTGATCAAAACTTCTTTATACCCTCTGTTAGATGTTGAACACTCCTCCATCCTTTTGCACTCGCAAAATGTTATCATTTTGTTAGGCGATTTTAACATTCATCTCTCTGCTGGCTTCCTCCCACTTCTTGATTCTTTTTCTCTCTAACTCTTCCCCTCGCCACCCACACAAAGCTGGCCGCCAGCTGGACCCGATTTCCTCCAGAAACTGCTCTCCTCCTTCCCCTACTATTACCCCTCTCCTCCTCACTCCATTTCACTTCTTCTACCCTCTCGCCCTTCCCCCTTTTATCACCATAATCTCTGCTCCCTTTCCCCAACCTCCTTTACTTCCTCTGCTCTTTCCATTTTTCCCCCTATTGACTCATTCTCTTGCTCGCAAAACACCCAGCCCTGGCTATCTACATTCCACTCATCCCGTAATGACCTGTACACTGCTGAATGGAGATGGAAGAAATCCAAGCAACCCTGTGATTTAGACCACAACAGCTCCCTCCTTTCTTCTCAACAGCTGTTACCTCTACCAGACACTCCTACTATCAATCATCCCGCTGACTTTTCTCCACCTTTTCCTCCCTGCTCAAATTCCCCCCAATCCTCATCCTTTACACTTTGCCTCCTTCTTCTGCTGCATTCTCCAGACCATTTTCTCCCTCTCCCTCCCCAACTGAACACACCTCATCTTCCTGCTCGCATTAAATTCAAGACCCTTGTTCTTGCCTACCGCTTTCTTCACCACACTGCCCCCTCCTACCTCCAATCCTTCGTGTCTCCCTACATTCCCCTCTCTATCTTCTCCACTCATCCTCTACTGGCCGACTGGTCATGCCTTCCCTCCACTCTCCATCCTCCCATGCCAGCTCCTTCTCCTCCCTAGCCCCTCTGTGGTGGAACCAGCTACCACGGAACATCAGGATTGCTCTGCCTCTCGCTGCATTCCGCTGCCTCTTCAAGACCCACCTGTGTAGACTACACTTATAGATCTCTTTATCTACTCCTCTTAATATGCACTGGACTTTTTTATTGTATCACACAGTTAGTCCCAGAAATGCACTATAAGGTTGGTTAAAACATTTGAAACAATATGTATCTCACATTTTAAATGGTGTTTTCCTCACATTATTGACCACATATGTACCTCCCTGTTGCATATCATTGTCCAACACAACAGGCTTGACAACAGGTGCTTCCGTATCAAAGACTGACTTGCCTACTATTGCTGAAAAAAATGACAGGTAGTAATAATTGAGGAAACAGTCACCTTGCAAACTTGCCATATCAATCCCTCTTTCTAGTTTCAACCTAAACTGAACACTGTAAAGAGTACCTGCTAAAGTGGAAGCGCTGATGAGTGAGGAAGCTCAGTGTGTACTCCAGTCCAGAGAACAGAAACAGGTAGAAAAAGTAGACCAAGCCCAGTACTTTAAGGTTATGCATACCTAAGCAACACAGGAGAAAGAATGTGTATGTCAGATGTGCTCACAGTGTTCGATACTAATTCAGCGATGAAAATAAAACTCTTATTGTGAAGCAGTTTCAGCCATTCCAGTTTTTAATACATGCTTGATTAGCCACAGTGTACAAGTAACACACTCAGGGATATCTTATTAAATTTGTAGTAAAAACAGGAATGGATCGAACTGCTATATGAAAATATATAATATAATAATAATAATAATAATAATAATAATAATAATAATAATAATAATAATAATAATAATAATAAATTAAACAATGATGTCTAACTACTCTTAACTAATGATCACTGGTACTTACTTTCTTTTGAAGGAGAATCATTTCTTCTAGTAATAGCAGAGAACTGAAACAGTGCCACTGGGCTGAGCAAGTCAACCGATTCCTGTAACCCAGAATTCACTGATGAAATCTGAGAAACAACAGAGATTTAAGCTTCTGTTAGATTACATGAGGAATTCCATGAAGTGTTGGATAGCGTCACTAGACTTCTTGTATGGGTTGAATACGTTTCTTGGAAGCTGTTTCACTGCTTTTCAGTAAAGGAGATGGATCAATTGTTTGGAAGCAGGCCTTTGATCTAAATAGATATAATTTGTCAGACGATCCTAACTGTGTGACCTTGCATGAATCTACTTTTAGCTCAGTCTCGGAAATGCATAGGCTGAACTCAAAATTACAAACTTTTAAGGGAAAGGTGGAATTTATTCAAACTATTTAATTCATGTTCTGCTTACTGTGCATAATATAATTCAACAAGCATTTTTGTTTTGCGAGTCCAAAGTGCCATATACATATTCCAGCATGCCCAGCTATTGGATAGATGTATTAATATACCTTTGTTTTTCCCATGCTGACATAATACAAATCAATGGGATCTCAACTTTAATATGCTAATGTTTAACTAGCACAATGCATGCAGCATAGTAAAGCTATTTAGGATCTACCTACTCAAGGTCCTGATGGGCACAGACCAGTATGGATTGCAGACTGGGCTTGGGTTTAGCGGGTGAGTCATAATTAGGCTTGCTACTATTTGATTTTTATTTTTTGGCCAAATTGACGATTAATATCGACATTTATTTTAGAAAGAATTTACCTTTTTTTTCAATGTTTATTTTTCCATTCAAGCAGAGAATGGGTGAAATCGACATTTATGCTTAAAAAACCCAGACTTTTTATACCACTGAAAAACGTCTTATTTATCGAAACCCCTTTACCATATTCAACATACAACAAACCATGGTTACCAACATTCTAATTGAAATAACTTTTGCTCACAGCAGAGCTATAATTGTACAGATATAAAACCTACACACATTTAAAAATGGTCTCAAACCATAGAAAACGCAGCTTACAAAAGTGAATTACACAGACTTTTATAGCATATATTTACGAGTAAAAAAAACATGCACAGACTTCAGAAGAGACTTCAGCCATCGGCCAGGGTATTGTGCACAATATTCATTAAGGGTTTTTCCTCTTGCGCCCCAGTTTTCAAATCAAACTAGTAACTGTAACTGTCACCGTATACTTATAGCAAAAGCTTACCTACACCTTAACCTGCTAATTTCAAAGTAGGTGTTTTGAATGACAGGCGCTGTAGCTAGCAAATGAAAGTGCACAATCGGTGCAGGTCATGATGACTGACAGTCATTTAAGCGAATGAGAGCACTATAGCGCTGCTTCAGTCAACGAGATCTGTCAGAAGACAGTGAAATGATAGTGACAGTGAAACTACAGCACTAACAGACCACTGAGATGATTGACAGCGACCCTAGCCAATCAGAGCGGAAAGGTGACGGGCCAGACAGTAAGTATAAAAACTACACAAACTAGAGATGATTTCTAAAGAGATTATTTTTGGTAAGAACATAAATAATACTGAGTGGTTTTACTGATGTTTATCCTATATAAATTTATTTCAGGCAAACTCATATTTTTGGGAATTCAATGTTTAAGGAGCTTTACCAATTAATATTGAAAAGTAGCAAGCCTAGTTATAATACTCCCATGGTCTATAAAGAAGAGGCTTCCACTAACAGCACTAGAACATGTGACATTTTGTGTTACATCATTAAAGATCATTACATGTTATTCGTTTCCAGTAACTCACTCTGTTTTCTTTGTGAAGCGTCTCTGGAAGCATTAGGAAGATGAATAATAAGTCAACAGTAGAAAACATTAGGCCCAACAGTGCTGGGCTGAGGTAAAATATCTCCCCCTTGGCTGTGTTCACAGCAAAGTATGCACCAATCATTGGGCCAACGGTGAAACCAAGTGAGAAGGCAACACCAATCATGGCCTTAAAAAAAAAAAAAAAAAAAAAAAAAAAAAGCATGTTAGGTTTGAGTATAATTCAAGGGCAGAGGCAAAGTGCAGTATACTGCGGTTATCATACAATAGTCAGCAAAGAGACTCCACTAGGACCCAGAGAAAAACACAAATCAACCGAGGTAGAGTTGGTGCACACTGCATTATGAGCGATCTCAAGCAGAGAGGAGAAAGCCAACCCCACACTGACTGTTAAAGAACTGTTTCTACTAGTTTTTTTTTTCTTCTTTTCAAATTCTCAACAGTGGTACCATTTCTGATGTCTATTCTATACTGTATTGCTTCAGTTTATACTATATGTATCAAGGTGCAATACCAGGGTAAATGTGATGAGTACTTAACATACTATAAAAATAGTATACTTGAAGAGCACAAGCCAACAGATATTTTCATTCAACATTTGGGAATTGGTTACATAACTCTGGCATTACACTTACCTTGAATTACCTTACCCTAATAACTGGTTGTAAGCATTAACAGTATCATACTTCAAGCATTTACGATTAGGAAAATGGTCACAGACTAGACAGGAACAACAGATGACTCAAAAGTGCACAAACTAATAATTTGACAATAATAGTAAAAAAATCATTTTGTAGGTGGGGTGGGTCCCTGTAAAACTGATTAAAGTCCATATTTTCTAGAACTACTTCCCGTCTGTTCAAAGGGAGGTGTCTTATGTCTTTTATTCAGTAATCTGGCTTGGGTCCCTGCTAAATTAAATTCCTTACATTTCGTTTTGTTGTTGCCATGTTTTGGGGCAGTCACTAGCAAAATCATGGGTTGACAGGTTGCTTGAGGCAAGGCTCTGGAAGCGATCAAGGAACATGGTCTTTACAATATGTTTCTATGGTAATTTATCACTGTACAACCCTAAGAAAAGCAAGAGTGTGGTTATTCCACACAGACCTACTTGTTCACGTATAGTAAAGTTTTTAGTCTTACCATTCCTTTATTTCGCATTTTGGGGCATGGCAGGTCAGCAATGATAGCTGTGCAAAGACTGACGTTCCCTTTGCATATTCCTCCAACCACTCTCGAGAGAAGGAAGACACTGAAGTTCCAGGAAACAGCCCAGAGTGCATAAGAAGCCATTAACCCCATCTGCAATCACATAACAACTGTACAGTAGTATAGCCAGGACTTCCTGCCAGGACACAAATACCCAGTTTACATGGTCACATTAATCGATCCAGCTTTACATTACCCAGAGAATAATCAATGGTGAATGCAGTAAGAATGTACAGCCTGAGTGTGTTATATGCTTATAAAATGTCTTAATGTCAAAAAATCGAATTATTGTAAACAAATAACAAAATACAAGAAACAGAAGAGACCATAACTAATTATATGTCTGTACTGAAATACTAATATATCAGTGGAATAGCCTATCAGATCAAGTAGCTGGAAGTCATTTTATACCAAGTGGGTTACAAATGTTATGTTTTTATGAGTTTGTATTTAGTAAAAGTAAAAATGAATAGATAATGTTTCCTTCATAACATTTCAACATTTCCACTCTTCCTATGTTTCAAATGTTTATATATATATATATATATATATATATATATAATTTTTGTAAATAACCAAGTATACAATGTGCAAAAGGCACAACACACAATTATTATTTATTTATTCAAATAGCTTGGTACAGTAGGAGTCTATTTTACTAATCTAAGCAATGATACATCTAAACGATGCCACTCTTCAACTCCCGCTGACCTTTTGATACAGTAAATTATCCCTAAGGGAAAACATAAGCACAAATAATACAGCATTTGGATCTTCAACTGTAAACCATTATGGCCACGACACACAAGGCAATTATTTAGCTTGTGTGTTCATGCTGCAAGCAATCAATTTGTCGCGTGTAAACCTACTGTATCATTTGTCTCATGACATATTTCATTTTGTGCATGCAAAAAAAGCAAGCGATACTTGCTTTCCACAAACAAGACACTTGTTTACTTGTGTAGTTTACCAAGCAACCCATCATCATGTTTGTAACCAAAAATAATTGCTGGTGAAATCACATGACAGACAGACAGTGAAACAAGATCTATAAGCCTACTGTTGAAATCATCATTAATGGTCTTCGTCCAAAATAGTCAGAAGCAGCTCCAGTGAGAGGGGAGGAGAGGAACTGCAGCAGAGAGAACAAGGAGCCAATCAGACCTTGTGTATATAAGAAACAAAAAAACATACATGAACAACAGCACACACTAAATTGACAATCCTGGTTTGTAAATACTGAACTAAAAGGCACTTTTTTATTTGAGCAGCTAGCTCAATCTACTAGTTATTCACAGTCTGTCAATATATATCCATTGGTCCCGTTGCCACCAGACCATGTGATCTACAGCACAGAAAGCACAGTGCCAGAAAACAACAATATAATAAGTAACATTGTACTGTACTTGAAAAAGCTCTAGATTCCAAATTAACAATTATTTTCATCACAGTTAATAAGGGACCACAGAAATGGTTGTTCATGCTAAAATAAGTAAGACAATAGAATTTAAAAGATTTATGATGCATGGAATTTTTTAATGCCACAAAAGTTGAACACTTCAAGGATGAAATTACATAACTCAGCTGTTTCGCAATCTACTGTACTGTATTGTTAAATAATCCTCACACCCTAGTCCCCTACCTATCTCACCTTACCTCCAAAGAGAACACTGTTGTATTTTCTTTCAACAGGGACCCCTATCATTTCACCAAACCAGTCCACGATGCTCTGTAGTGACTGATATACACCATCCTGCCAAAAGCAAACAATCCTGTTTAGTTATTTATCCTACTTAAGCTCAAACAATCCTGTGCTAGTACTGCATAACCTTTATCCGAAAAGCAAATTACTGTACACCACACTCGGGTAACGGATGCCCTGAAAGATCAAATTACTGTACACCACACTCGGGTAACGGAGGTCCTGACAGATAAAATATTTGGATTGCTAACAAATAAAAAATAATCTAAACCAGTATTTTCTTAAATATCCAATAGGGTTTATATTAACCAATTACATGTCTTTTAAAACAAAATGATGTCTGAATTAGAAAAACAATGAGTAATTAAGGTTTTATCAGCTCAATTAAGAGGATAATAAAAATCAGTTGTTTAAATAATTAGGTAGATCTTCAGGGGTGAGTTTGCGAGGCTCCACCCTATATAAAGATCAGAAACTTTGTGAGTTTGGTCTTCACCATACAGGTGTGTGGAAACACGTCATACCACGATCAAAAGAAATCTCTGTGGACCTCAGAAAAACAGTTATTGATGCTCATCTGCCTAGAAAGGGTTACAAAACTATTTCTAAAGATTTGGGGCTCCACCAATCCACTGTCACACAGATCTACAAAAGTTCAAGACCACAGTCACTCTACACAGGAACGGTCGTCCTACCAAAATCTCTCCAAGAACAAACTGGAAAATCATCAAGGAAGTCACAAAGAACCCCAGAGTAACATCCAAGGATCTGCAGGCCACTCTCGCCTTGGCTAATGTGAGTGCACATGACTCAACTATCAGAAAAAATGCTGAACAAGAACGGTGTTCATGGAAGGACAGCAAGGGGAAAACCACTGCTCTCTAAAAAGAACACTGCTGCCTGTCTGAAGTTCACCAAAGAGCACATAGATGATAAACAAGACTTCTGGTGCAATGTTCTCTGGACATACTAGTCAAAGGTAAAACGTTTTGGCCTCAATGAGAAACTTTATGTTTAGCGCGAACCAAGACTGCATTCGAACAGAAGAATCTCAGTGTGATGGTTTGAGGCTGCTTTGCTGCCTCAGGACCTGGACGGCTAGCCATCATTGACACAACCATGAATTCTGCACTGTATCAGAAGATTCTAGAGGAGAATGTCAGGCCATCCGTCCGTGAGCTGAAGCTGAACCAAAAGTGGGTCATGCAGCAAGACAATGATCCTAAACATATAAGCAGATCTACAAAAGAATGGCTGCAGAAGAAGAAATTCCGTGTTTTAGAATGATCTAGTCAAAGTCCGGACCTAAACCCCATCGAAATGTTGTGGCAGGAGCTGAAGCGAGCTGTCCATGCAAGGAAGCCCTCAAATGTCACAGCTGAAGCAGTTCTGTAAGGAGGAATGGGCCAAAATTCCTCAAAATTAATGTGAGAGACTGATCAACAGTTACAGGAAACTCTTAGTTGAAGTCATTGCTGCTCAAGGGAGTGCCAACAGTTACTGAATCTAAAGGTTCACATACTTTTTCACACATGGATACTGAATGTTGAATCATTTGTGGATAAATAAATGTTGAAAAAGTAACATGTTTTTCTGTCATTTGTTTAATGAGATTAACTTTATCTATTATTAGGATTTAGCTTAAGGTCTAACAACATTTTAGGTTTGAAATATGTGAAAATCCTAAGGGGTTCACAAACTTTTTTCTGGGCACTGTATTATGATTGATAAAAAAAAAAAAATATATATATATATATATATATATATATATATATATATATACACACACACACACACACACACACACACACACACACACACACACACCCTCCCCACTTATAGTCTGGAGCTGCTACTGTTATACATGCCTATAAAAAGTCTACACCCCCTTTCAAAATTTTCACCTTTTGTTGCCTTATAGCCTGGAATTAAAATGCATTAAAATTGTTTTATTTTTTCTTTCCATTTATCAACACAACCTGCCCCACAACTTCCAAGTGAAAAAAATATTCTAGAAACTTGCAGAAAATGAATTAAAAATAAAAACTGAAATAGCTTGGTTAGATAAGTGTCCACCCCCCTTGTAATAGCAATTCTAACTTAGCTCAGGTGTAACCAATCGTCTTCAAAATCACACACCAAGTTAATTGGCCTCCACCTGTGTTACACTGTAGTGATTCACATGATTTCAGGATAAGTTCAGCAGTTTCTGTAGGTTCCCTCTGCTGGGTAGTGCATTTCAAAAGCAAAGACTCAACCATGAGCACCAAGGAGCTATCAAAAGAATTCAGGGACAAAGTTGTTGAAAGGCACAGATCAGGGGATGGGTATAAAAAAATATCAAAGGCCTTGAATATCCCTTGGAGCAGGTCAAGACGATTATAAAGAAGTGTAAGGTGTATGGAACCACCAAGACCCTGCCTAGATCAGGCTATCCCTCCAAACTGCATGACCGAGTAAGATGGAGACTGATTAGACAGGCTACCAAGAGGTCAATGGCAACTTTGCAAGAGCTACAGGCTTTTATAGCCAAGACTGGTCAAACTGTGCATGTGACAAAACCAATATCCAAAGCACTCCACAAATCTGGCTTGTATGGTAGGGTGTCAAGAAAGAAGCCATTACTCAAGAAAGCCCACCTTGAATCCTGTTTGAAGTATGCAAAAAAACACAAGAGATTCTGTAGCCATGTGGCAAAAAGTTTTGTGGTCTGACAAAACTAAAATTGAACTTTTTAGCCTAAATGCAAAGCATTATGTTTGGCACAAACCCAACAAAGCGCATCACCCAAAGAACACCATCCCTACTGGGGATGGGGATGTTTCTCACCGGCAGGGACTGGGCCACTTGTCAGGATAGAAGGGAAAATGAATGGAGCAAAGTACAGAGAAGGCCTTGAGGAAAACCTGCTGCTCTCTGCAGGAAAGCTGAAACTGGGATGGAAGTTCACCTTTCAGCAAGACAACAACCCAAAGCACACAGCCAAAGCTACACTGGAGTGGCTAAGGAACAAAAAGGTAAATGTCTTTGAGTGGCCCAGTCAGAGCCCTGACCTAAATCCAATTGAAAAGTTGTGGCATGACTTGAAGATTGCTGTCCATCAATGCTCCCTAAGGAACTTGACAGAGCTTGAACAGTTTTCTAAAGAAGCATGGTCAAATATTTAAATCTAGGTGTGCAAAGTTGGTATAGAGACCTATCCCAACAGACTCACAGCTGTAATTGCTGCCAAAGCTGCTTACACCAAGTATTAACTTAGGGGGGTGGAGACTTATCTAATAAAAACTTTTTTCCCCTTAACAGTGTAGAGTATGGTGTGTAGATAAGTGGAAAAAAAAAATCCTCACTTAAATGCATGAAACCCTGAGTCACTGACACAACAAAATGTGAAAAAGTTCAAAGGGGTGTAGACTTTCTATAGGCACTGTATATAAATGTTATTGCCATGTTATCAGTATATTTACTATATAAAAACACACACACACACACACACACACACACACACACACACACACACACACATATATATAATTATGGGGTTTAATCGATTAATGATTAATCATATAATCACATCTGTGGGCTTGAGTGATTGCAGAATAATTGATTAATTAACCTTGTGTACTTGAGTGCCTTATCAAACAGTGCGCGAAAAATAAATCTTGAAAAATAGCGGAGGGTACTTACTGGAAGATACATCCAATATTTCACAATATCTCAGAATGAAGAAAAAAAGACTGCAACTTGCAACATTTGCTCACCGGTGCTTACCTTTCACAGCAGGACTGCAAGTATCTCTGTTCTAAGTTGATTTTTCTTTCTATGCAACATATTTCTTTGAAACGGTATCAGAAAATTTGTATTGAAAAATGTATTTCTCTGATAAACTGGCTGGCTTAGTAATTCACCTACAGTGTACATATTGTATTGCTGTGAGGAGTGTTACATTTTAGGAAGAAGAAAGCTAAAGAAATGTCTTTCATTATTTTACTCAGTCAAAAAACGCAATTAATCAATGGTTAAAAAAATTGAAAACAAGATTGACTCAAAAAACAAATATGCCTTTAAACAATCGGACCCCCCCCATTTTTTATTTTGCTTTTGCACACCTTTTAACCCATCCTCCGCACCACTGATTAAAAAGAAAAAACAAATTAGTTATCCCCCTCTCCTCACCCCTAAAACTACATGTAAGTAAATATATAAAAGTATATTAAACATTAGCTGACATTATAGCATTGTATTTTATTTTGTATTACTGCACTTATATTTGCCTTTCAATACAATTTCATATCACTAGCAAACAGGCAAGATTAATCGATCCCTTAGATTGGATGATTAACCGACCAATAGAAAATGTCAAAATTAAAACCCCTATTTTGATTTTTTATGATTCTATTTTCCATATAAAGAGAAGAAGTAATTAATTTCCTCATTTATGCAATTTTTCATTTGATTTACACTCCCTTTGGTGTATAATGCAGGAATATATCAAATAAATAAATCTGAATTATAACAGATATATATTTGATTATATTTCATACATATACTGTAGTTACAATTCTGACCCTGCTACATAGTAAAGGTTCTTCTGAACATATTCTGGAACAAACTTATTTTACACATAACTATATTTAAAATATATGAAAAGCGGCCACAAATATTTAACATTTATATATTTTCAGGTATATCTTAACACATAACAGATATATGGGTGCTGCTTAAGGCTTCATTTTAACTTTTTTGAATTTCTAGAATAAAAAAAGTATGAGCAGAAAATGTACTGCTGAGAAGTTGGAAAAAAACAAAAACAACAAAACACAGTACTTACATTTGTCTTCCCATAGTCATCCAGAATTGAAGGAAGCAGCGGCAGAATAAGAGTGAATCCTAGCAGATCTATCAGGAGAGCCAGGAATACAACTATTATGACTCGAGAAGTGCCGCTGTCCATCTTGCGAGTGTTTTCTCCTGGACACTCCATCGCACTGTTCCCCACTGATTCAGTTTCTGACATATTTCAATGAAGCAGCTCCTACAACCACATAAAGCAAACATGCTGAGTCACCCCATATCCTGTCTTGTACACATCTTTGATCTTGAATACCAGACTTACCTTGCATACCAGGAAAGTCTGCATTTACAAAAAGAAAAAAAAAAACATGTTTGGTTTTCCACATCTTCATTAAATAATAGAAAATGGTGTGTAGGGTATACAGCATGTCTATATTATTCAAGTAAACTGTCTCACCTTATGCAGATGCAGAATTCCTTAATACTTAGTGAATATGACCCAATTTCAGTGTTTACCGTGACAGTATACAAAACGCTATGAAAATGAAATTCAAACAGGTTAATGGAATGTGTTGTGGTTTTACATGTGGGTAGAGTTTTGGGGCTCTAGAGACTTGTAGTGAAAGGTATTTAATACCAATATTACAGGTACAGCCGTACAGTCAGTGGCACTCTTATACCACAGCAGGAAGTGACTACACAAGGACAATAATCTGTTTGGTTTGCTATGAACACAGGAATATCAGCGTTTCACTGCAAACATCACATTTATAAGGCAGGGTTGATATTATTTTGATTCCATCGATTAACAGTACAAGCAAAACACTGACTGGCAATACATATTTCCTAACAAGTGCATTTAAAGTACTGCCAGCCTACACTGACCTCATCATTCAAGTTTTCATACTATTGCACTCCTCAAATCTGCTTGGCAGTTGCACGAATAAGAGCCCCTTAATAAATGCTATAGCCGGGATGCAGAACTAAGAGTCACTTAAAATGCAGCACTGGAAAACAGCCAACCTGGATGACCATTGAAAGGATGCTGGAATGCCAGTGATATCATTTACTAAAGGGGTTGACTAGGGCTAAGTTCCACCCGTGATTTACAGCCACTTTGAGTCCCTGACCTTAACAAGTGAATTTAATAAATTTCTATGCCGTATTCAAATCTGCCTATACCTGCCATAAACATGAAAAACATTCGACGCGGTGACTTATATAGTTTAACTCCTTATTTTTCTGGGGTATTATTCATAGCGAATATGTCCACCTTAGAAAACCCCATAGCCGGTGTGAGTCGAATAGAAAAATCTTCCACTCCGGACAAGCAGCGCCCCTTCAAAAAAAAGGAACATGGAATAAGGGCGATTTCCTGTGGGTAGCCCACCCATGGCTGTTTGAGAGTTACTTATATATATATATATATATATATATATATATATATATAGATATATATATATAATATACTATATATATATAGTATATATATATATATATATAAATATTCTAACTCAATGTATTGGGTTACAAACCTCAACTCGTCACCTCTCTATATATCATATATATATATATATATATATATATATATATATATATATATATATATATATATATATATATATATATATATGGTTCTTTGTTTATGTTACAAACTCTGGACAACGCATGGAACAAGTCACTTTTCAGCAATACAGTACAACACACGTTACACAGATGTATCCATCGGCTTCTCAATGAATTCACAGCAAAATGTATCAGAAAATTGATCACTGCTACTGTTACTGGTACAGTATTTGTCTTCATGCAAATACACTATTTTGTTGCGGCATTTACTGAATAAGCATCAATGTACGGTAATATTCTGACTGTTTTCTGAACTATACAGTTTTGGAATTATACTCACTCAAGATGTATTGAAGCATCAAACCTCCAAAGCCTTTTTAAAAGGAGTACGGGCAAAACATTAAATTGCTGTTAAAAACGCAAAACATTTGACCGTTTAGATTTTTTTTTTAATCATATATACCTGTATTGCCCAGCTGATTATACTGTGTGGAGTTCCTGCAGGCTTGATCAGCATAAATGCTCAGCACAAATTAATGTTTCATTCTTTTCATGTACTGTATAAACCCAAGACCAGGAAGGGGTTTCATATTTCACTTAGGACAAAAACTGGTGACGCATGCGGTGCGAGTACCAGGAAATAATTTCTTCTTTAGAAATTCAAATGTACGCTTGTTTTTTGTTGCCTGAGAAAAACATGGATGGCGGCTATGACATTAACACATCGAGAATTTTGCTGTTTGAAAAGCGTTGCTAGAGCCAAGGCCACAGCTTGCCAAACCCGTCCAAAGCGATGATGGAATATTAATTTTGTACTAGACTAGCTCGAAAGATGCCAGGAACGTAACCAAACCCACCCATCTGCCCTAAGTGAAATGATGGATGCATGATTTACATTTTGGATTTATCTTGCTCCGCCTCTTCAAAATACATACAGAGCATGTTGTTTCATAAAAGGACTTACCATTAAATAATTAAAATGCTAAAAAAAAAAAAAAAAAAAAAAAAAAAAAAAACTGCATTCTAGCAAATTTCATAACAAACCACCAAACTTATTTTCTGAAGGTTAGATTCCTTTAGAATTTTGTTAGCCACAGGCTTTTCCCATACTTGAACTGAAGCAATGTTCCACTTACATCTGTGAATTAAACAACACCATGTCCCTTAATTACTACTTATTGCAGCAGCAGACCAATATAAGTCATTAAAACTCCGCTGTAGCCAAAGCAAAGAACAATCTAGATGTAATCTGGAAGACTATCAGTAGAGGACGCTAACTCAATACTTTCTTGGTGACTTGATTACGGAAGCGATTGTCGTGGAATGTGACCCTTACCCTTCGACCTACAGAAACATACTGACTCTTGTAGTGGCAGCGTGGTAGTGTTTAGTTTTTTTTGTAAACCTATAATATATATATATATATATATATATATATTTTTTTAAAGAAAAAAATAATAATTCTGGATATTTTACTTTCAGTTTGTTTTTACGTATCACAGGTAAGTGTTATTTAGTTTTGATACAATCATAACTGGTGTATAGACTGTTCTCGTGTTTTATTTACTTGCAGTGCGGTGTGATTTAATTATATTGTGTCTGTCAGAGCATGTGGCATGATCGGGCTGCTGTAATTAAAGTAACTGCAACCAAAACCAAGCGTGTTGTATGTATAGCCGTTTGGCAAAACCTAAACGCAATTCATGTGTATAAGTTACAGTGTACCTGCACTATCTCGAACTCGTAGTATCACAATTTACCACGTTTTACGCCAGCCAAGTTAGACATTTTAATATGTGTACAGTATAAACCACAGTGCCTATTTACAGAAGCACGCTTTATGATGTCACTATTGACGCGATTTCATTTTCCTATTTGAAATTCCAGCAATGACTAGCACTGGTGTATACCTGTAGTTTGCTGTTTTTTCTTCTGTTGGGTGTCCTGGTTCAGAACATGCTGGCCGAGGAGCTGGTTAAGCTGACTTATATAAAAATATTGAAATGTATGTTCTGTAGTCTATCAAAAAAAAAAAAAAAAAAAAGCTATAACCCTATCTGGTTTCTTACGTTATGTACTTAATTGGTGCCCAGTAATTGTCAAAATATGTGTTCTATTTTCTAACTGTCCATCCATAAAATAAATAAACTTATTGGCAACATTATCACTGGTACCATCCCATTTTGCTATGTTTGTCCCTTTTTAAAAATAGATTTTTAAAGTTAATCTACTTCAAAACTGATGATTCCTGATGTGCTAAGCCTTCCTAAGTGGTTGGTCAATTTGTATATAAACAATTGAAGTAAAACACAAAAAAGCCCTGGTTATTATACTTTCTGAAGCCTGCTTTACTTAATGTTGTACATAACTTGGAAGTGCTGTGTTCATTAATGGTAGGTTTTTCATATACAGTAGTAAAGATGAAAAATGCTTGAATGGTATTGTAACATTCATATGTATTCCATTTTCAGAGTTCTGTCTCTCACTATGGGCAAGCCACAGAAGAAAAAGAACCTCTCTGACAAAGTGCGGAAAACAAAAACCACCACAGAAATTAAAAACAATCCATTTGAGGTGAAGATAAACAGGCAGAAGTTTGAAATTCTTGGACGAAAGTCGAAACATGACATAGGCCTGCCAGGGGTGTCGAGGTCTAAAGCCATAAAAAAGGTAAGAAACAGGTGCAGAGAAGATCCACCAGGTAATGAAACATTTCTGGGCTGGGGGAAAAATACTAAAATATTGTATTTGATTTATTTTTGCAATTTCTCTAAATCATTATACGCATGGTGTTTTTTTTTTGTATCTGACTGTATCGTGCTTTTTATTTCAGCGTAAAGAGACTCTTCTGAAGGAGTACAAACTAAAAGACAAGTCAAATAAGTTTATTGACAAGCGGTTTGGTGAATATGATACTAAAATGGCACCAGAAGACAAGATTTTGAAGAGGTTTGCTTTAGAAAGACAGGTATTTGTCATTTTTTTGCTATAATCAACCATCATAAAAATGTTAAGTACAATTGGACATTATTAAATTAATTTCTCAGGCTGATTGCTTTGATAGTTAAGCAACTGTTGTAGCTGGCTCCACTTTGAGTTCAAATGACAGACACAAACAAACACGGTCCAGGAAGAATCCCAATTAATATATATATATATATATATATATATATATATATATATATATATATATATATATAATCTAAGATATATATATATAATATATATATATATATATATATATATATATATATATATATCATTATATATATATATATATATATCTATATAGATGAATTGGTTTTAACCAAAATAGTTAGTCAAGCTTTTGCCATCAGGGATTTTGTCTTTTTATAAAGGCAAATAAATGACATGGATGTTTTCTTTTTTCCCATTTACATCTGAATTGCTCATGTGTTGAACAAAAAAAAGTTTAATCAAATTATTATTAAGTATGGTTCTCGATCGGTAATGTATTGCGGACAGGGCCGTGAAACAGTTCCTGCCACAAACAGCCTCGTGTTCAACACACACACTGCAGTTGGCTCTACAGCCATATGTACAAACTGCAGTCTCCGCGGTTGTTTGTTGTACACACACACCTTTCATTACTGAAGTGAGTGCATTCCCTGTTTAAACAAATCACTGCCGATCATTACATGCCGATCGTGAGGTTTTTTTTGTGTGACAACATGGAGGCTGTTTTTGTTTATGCTTTTGGATGAAAGTACTGTACTCAATTGATGGAGAGCTCGTCAAGCGCAGCTGTGCACTTTTCTGCAAAACCAGCGGAGACGCCGTTTTGCTTTTTCTGCACTGCTAAATACAGTGGCGATGATCTGCAGTTCCATGACGGTAGATCATTGGGTGATCTTCCGACCAGAAGGCTGGTGTGGAAACGACTTGAGTGATTTCCAAATGACTGGATTAAAAATGTACACGACTAAGGAGTCGTATATGCTTCTTTGTCATTTACTGAGACATTTCCTGGAGGGCCAAAACACACCGATGAGATGTTCGGTATTGGTGGAAAAACGAGTTTGTCAACACCAGTGGACAAAACGACCCCTATGCTTAACAGAGTACAAAAATACATATGGTTTTTTATGTATAAAAAACATGTTGTTTTTTTATAATATGTGACATGAAACTAATTTTTTTCACAAAAACACAAACACACAATGTTATATATATATATATAATATATATATAATAGATATATCTATATATATATATATATATATATTATATATATATACACCACACACAGTGTGTGTTGTAAACTATAGTTATAATGTTTTAGTTGTACCCAGTCAAGTCCGTGTAGTCATATATCATCTAATATATATATATATATATATATATATATATATATATATATATATATATATATATATATATATATATATATATATATATATATTTAGCCATGTTTATGAAACGGAAATGTCTGATAAACAGTGACATCATTATTTGCACATGAATCCACTGAGCACGAACTGTGGTTGTTAGTGCAGTTATCATACACACACACACGACAGATATGCTGAGAAAACACCGTGCACGCCAGAAGCGATCACAGACGCGACAGGTGGAAATTTGCCAAATCTTTCAGAAAGTGTTTTTACTAACAAACAAACACAAAATGGCTGATCGAGAAGAGGAAGAGCTCTTATTGTTACTGCTGTTATTCCACAGACATCAAAACGCTGGATTTGGGTCCCACGGCATCCTAAGAAAAAAATCAGCTAGAGGTGAATTCCATAGATTAGTCCTAGAACTAAAATTTGATGGTGCCAGATACAGACAGTACTTTCGTATGTCGACAACCCGATTTGAAGACCTGATGCAGTTGTGGACCCACACGTACACAAAAATAATTGCTTTGACATTTGTCAAAAAGATCAGGGGAAATTGGGTACTGCAAGTATGATCTTCTCCATTTTGAGTGAAACTGAAACAGGAAGCTGTTCTCTGATTGCTCAGTTGTGTAGTTGTTGCACGACGAATTTGCAAAAATAGGACCAGGTTCTATTTTTTTTCCCATCACTCACGTTGGAATTTGTGTCGTGGCAACGTTGCGTGAAGGGTGCTATTGAAAAGCATAGTTTTTATTGATTTTCTCGTGTTGCTCTTCGCACATTAACTAACCAAACTGAATTAATAACCACACTTGATACTTGCTCTGAAAAGGATAAACTAGTGCGGTTGTCTCTGCCCTTTGTAACCAAACCCTGTGTATACAAACCGTATTAAGAGCAAAAGGTGAACTCACAACCGCATTTAGCCTGTGTGTGTCCGTAGCCGTAGAGCCACCACATTCAAGTTTTGTTAATTACAGCGTTTACATTTACATTACAAAACAGGAATACTGTGCAATTGTGGAGATTGAACAGATAAATTAAATGGAAGCTGTGTTTACATTGTTAAAGAAGGCGCTGCATAAATGTTGAAGTTTTGCTTTGTGTGCAGGATACATTTCTACAAAGCAAAAATAAAAAAGCAAGTAAACTGACCACTGAGGGGGAAAAATACATGCTTTCATCTGTAGCATTATATTTAGTATTTTACTGTTTTTACTGACCTACATAATTGATTAAAATTAATGTTTTAGGCTAATACAACAAAAAGTGTATAGTTGTAAAACTGGTCAAACAGAAATAATTGTGGGTGTTTTCTGCCAAATTATAGGGAAATATATTTTGTACCTCAATATCTTACTCTATATTAAAGTTAAGGTATTTCTGAGAACACCCTTTAAGCCAAGCAATGTATTGTAGCCCAGGACATACAATATACTGTAGTACTTACTGTAGTATGCTTAAGTATTTGAAACAATTTAACCTTGCATTTAAGCGTAACCATGAAAAGAAGGACATCTATACCCTGAATGAAGAGGAGGAACTGACCCATTTTGGACAGTCATTGGCAGACATTGAGAAACTGAATGACAATTTTGACAGTGACAGCGATACTGAGGAAAAGGGTTTACTATCAGGTAGGTAAAAGTAGATTGAAAAAAATAACTGCTTTTAATTGTTAAATAGTTTATAATTGTGTAGATTTCAAGGTTTGCCTATAATGTGTCTTTGATTCGACAACCAGTGTACATATACAGCAGAGATGGCAACGGCTACGATTTGGCTGTAGCAGATACTATTTTGGAGGTTCTGCTACGGTACGACATCAAAGGGGTAAAATACTATCTAAAAGATTGAGGTTGGCTTGTCAGAAATATTGAGAATTTACCACAGAATGGTCATGCATTAAAATAAGTCTGGTGTCTCGCGTCTGCTGTGAATACTGCTGGACAGACTTCTCTGTGAAATATGACTATCATATCACTCACACAGGTACGAAGAAACGGCATCAATACACAAAATCTGACACTCCCCATTACATTTGTGCAAATGGGTTCAGTGGTACCCTAAATATGATTCATTACTAACTGCTGAATGACTGGGTGGAGAATTTGTTCCCTGTTTTACCCAAAAAACATTCCATAGCCAGAAACCTATTTGTGAGGGTAAAATGAAGAGAAAATGTCATGCTGACTAATTCCACATTGGCAGTAAGTGGGTCATATTTGGGGTACCACATCACTTGTGGGAGAGACTGTTCATTAATTTTGTAGAGGAGACCATTTTCTATTTAGTATAGCAAGTAGTCTGAGTGAAGTTATCCGGCAGCAAACTCCTCATCCCCAATTTTACTGCTAACCAAGAAAACAGAAATCATTTTGGGGTACTATTTATACTTGTGAGATTAATTGTTCACTATATTTCTAAAGAGGATACTGTATTTGGTAATTCTAGGTTGCTCATGATCTTTCCGCCAATCAGTGTTCAAGTTTCGCATTCTGTGTTCTACGACTGATCGCAGAAAAACCCTATTCATGACATCAACCGTGACACACTCAGTTTTTACAGTGATGTATTCTCAATGTCAGGACAGTTGACGTTGCCTGATAAAAGAAAATGATACCTTTTTCGAATTCCATTCAACTGTAAAGTTCATTCAAAACTGTGAAATCACAGATGGCCAAGTACCTCAGCCACTTAAGTGTTCTCCTCATCAACCTTTTTTTTTCCCCTCTTGACAATGAAATTGATAGTGCGCTAAATAAAGGTTGATAATGTTTAAAAAAACAAATATAGCTTTTTTTTTTTTTTTTTTTTTTTTTTTTTTTTAAACTTGTATATTAATGATAAAGCAGGGTTATAAAAGATGTATAGGACTGTGAGCATCTGAGTATGTGGGTTATACTGGAACTCGCAGTTGGTGAACAGACCTCGGCCTTCAGCCTGGGTCTGTTCACTTCTACTCATGACAATATTACCCACATACACCCATGTCCTGTTACCCTATAGTAAGGGGTCTGAATGAGGGCTGTACAAATGGGCATTAACATGTATTTATACTAAAGTAATACAAAAAAGATTGACGTGAGTAGTTATTTGAGATTTACAATTATACTGTACATTTACAATATAATACCTATCTGTAAATTTACAGTATAATCGTAAATCTCGAAAAACTACTCACTTCTTAATCTTTTGTAGTCATTTTTGTATTACTTTAGTATAAATACATGTTAATTTGGATTCATATGTTTTTTTCTGACTTTATGTGAACGAAAAGACACAAAAGCACCCGTTTTCTCATTAGAAATAGTGATATTTCAAAATATCACTGTCCTGGTCACAAAAGCAAAGTTTGTGGGGAATAATAGCCGTTTTCTATACTTTTGAGGCATAAGCAATTAGGAAATAACACTTACTACCCAGGAACAAAAAAAAAAAATAATAATTGTTACACGGTGTAATCATACCATAATAATTACAGATTTTATTGCAGATTAGCTTATTTGCATTAGCTTATATGTAGAGATAGTTGTAATGCTATTTGTCCAGCACTGTAGTTTGTTTTTACATACAGTAATGTGATCGCTCCCAGGGGACATCATTGTAAAAGAGATGGTCCTTCTCAGTGGATAATCCTTGTTATCAAATTCTAAATAAACAACATTTTCAACAAATATTGAACAGCAACTTCTGTTCCAGTGATCAGAAGGGAGGTGAGATATATTTTTAAGGCTTAAGAAGACTTGCAGATGGATAATCTGTGCATTCAGTTTATGTTTGTGAGGGGTGTTTTTTAACATTTGTCCTTGCTTTGAAAGCGGAGTTCACGGCTGCAAACTTTGGAGGGGGTGGGGGCCTGCTGAGGAAGAAATCTCTGTCGGAGCAGAAGGGAGAGGATAATGACCAAAAACCCAAATCCCGCAAGGAACTCATAGAGGAGTTGATTGCAAAATCCAAGCAAGAGAAGGTGAGAGTTTCTGTTGGATATTAGATTGTATAATTACATTAATCTGTTAACTGTTCTCAAACAACTTTTGTCTTCCTGGTTTACCATGTGATCAGAGTTAATTTATTGACTTTATTATGTACAGTTGGGTGTAATTGATTACTTGTATTCGCTTAAAAAAAAATATTGAATGATTTCACCAACTGCCTTGTTTCACCGGCAGTATGTGCCATTTTGGAGCGTTCATTTCAAAAAGTCTTCTGTTCTAAAAAGTACCTTTTATGATGCATTTATTATACAGCATATTTGTCTCATGCACTGTGTATACACACATATGCAGTGTATGCTGATTTTAACATTTTCTTTAAATTTTGAACCTTTGACAGCATGAGCGGCAGACCCAAAAAGAGGAGTCCCAGGTGCTGACTGAGAAACTAGATAGTGACTGGAAATCCATCCAGAGTCTTCTGGCTCATAATACTCCCAAATCTCAGAGACCAGTGCAGGTGGAAAAACCCAAGGTAACATACTTAATTAGGGTTTTTCAGTTATTTTTTAAGGGAATTATATCAACCCAAGTAAAAATATTTTGATGCAGGGAATTGTATAAATAATGTGTCCTTTAAAAAGACTAAAAATTGATAATGTCTGGGATATGAATCACATACAGTCTTAACAACAACTAGGCAGAAAGGAAAAAAAAAAGTACAAGAGAGAAGCAGATATTTGTCAATTCATTGACGATTTTTCTAATGTTTAGGCTTCTGACAGGATTAACTTGCTGTGCTTGTTGAGTGTATATTGATCTGAGGATCGCCCTCTAGTACGACTACCTCTGTGTCTAACTAAGTAATGTTGCAAAAATGTACAACCCTACTGCAACAAAAAATATTTTCACTAGTCCTTTGTGGGGGAAAAAAAGTAATATACAAGTACTAGGGAATACCAAAGACATAAATTTTTAAGTGGAGGTTTTTTTCTGTGTTGTGAGAATTTAAGACCTTTTAACAGTTATAATTGAGGTATTCCACTACAGAGTGCATCAAACTGAGTTACATGATAAATCCCTTTCAACCTAATAAGTAACACAAGTTCAGAGTTAGTTTTACTGATGATTAGGTTAACAAGGATTGCCCTAATTATTTTGTGTACATTGCAACAAACTGCTACTGTCTACAGCAAACTCCTGCCATCTGTCCAACATTGCCCCCTTTTAATTCTTAATGTCTATTTAATATATGTATTGCCTAATACAGGGCTCGAAATTAACGATGGCCAAGCAGCAATTGCCGTGGGTCCCTTTCTCAATTGCCACAATCCCCCCCAAAATGTATGTCTATTCTTGGCCATTATGGCTGCAGTGCAGTTTCATCTACAGCAACTAGGGAGATGCCTGTATTAGGAAGTGTTTGGTTCCAAACAATAACATGTTTACATGATATGTGTGGTTAAGATGCACCATTTCCATGCACAACACTTGTCAATATGTGTCAGCAAAATACGGTAACCCCAGTTTCTTGCAGCAGTTGTGATCGTGACCAAACATGTGCGAGTACTGTTTTGTAAATTCTTTGCTTAAAGTGAAACGTTGCATTAAAGAAATTTGGAACAAAAATACACTTAAGGTTGGTGTGTTGCACAGGTGCCATGAACAAAATGCCATGAAAACTTAACCTAAAATAAAGAAATATTATAACAAAGGGCTGAAATGCAGCAAAAGCTCAATAACCAAAAATAAAAAACGGGAATAAAAAGGTTAGAATCAAACTGAAAAAAGTTGTATTTGTGCCGACATAATCGGTGCCGAAAAAGTTTTGAGTTAACACAAACAGATTTTCAGTCCCTAGTTACATGACAAGCTGATACTATCCCTTGACTTCAGCCAAATAAGCAGGCACAGTAATTTAAGATGTTACCATAATGAAAAACAGTAACTGTATCTAAAGCAGAATTTTTCTCAAACCATTTTAAAAACGGTGACAGCAGAACGCATGTACTGTAATTAGGAAGTGTACTCCTGAGAGAAGAGGGAAAAAAAAATAAAACATTTAGGGAATTAAATGAAATGTACTGCAGCTTACTTGATTGCAGTAGAAAAACTGCCGTTCACAAAACTTAGCTTTCAGATTGTGCTAATGAAAAAGTGATTTGGAAATATGATACTGTGGTGTATTTAATATTGTAAGTAACAGAACAAACTCACTGAAACTTAAACTTATTTTTTTATTGAAACAATAAATGGTTACCAGGAGGTACAGTAAAAAAACAAAAACAAACATGAGCCGTCTGTCGTACATGCTCTCAGACTCTAGACTAACTAAAGCGAGTATGCGAGCTGCAGCATGCTATTTGCCATACAGCTGGACACAATTAGAGGTGTGGTCACCAATTCTATACACAATTTAGCAAAATATCTAAAATGCTGAGTTCATTGCAGTCATCAGCTGCTTAAGTTACCTTTTCAACAGAATGAGGCAACAAACAAGTGAGTGCAGACATAAAGGTACTGTTTTAGTATCACTTTAGTGTCTTAACAAGTTGTTGTATTTTAAGCAGTTGAATGAATGAATATGGTAGCAACCAACTTGCTCCTAAAGTGGCACCCAACAATTGGATTTGGCAGCCATTGGCTCCCAAAGCAAAAAGTTAGCCTGGTAGACAAAAAACAGTGCCCTCTACAACTTTATTGAGCTGAAGACCATTTTGGCATTGCTCTTTAAGTTGCCAATCTAATATCTGCTAAGAGCATTTAACACCTTTGCTGGTCATTATTGAGTTACTGTATAATGTTTCAGACTGGATTAGTTTACATTGTTGTTTCCTTTTCAGCCAGATGAGTATAACATGATTGTACGGGAGCTGGGGTTTGAGATTAAAGCTCAGCCTTCTGAAAGAATGAAGACCAAGGAAGAATTGGCCAGAGAGGAACGAGAGCGTCTTCAGAAGCTGGAGGTGGGTAGATCAAACTGTAGATAACATTTTTGCAGTTATGCAGTACAAAATGATACTCTTACTGCCCTATTAAACTAATTATCCTATTTAGCAATGTTCGCAAACCCCTAAGGCAATCGCAAAACACTTTTGTGAACACTTGGCGCACCAGAATCTGGCGCACATGTGGGCAAACACTTTGCCCACATATGTGATTTAGCAACTGTGTTTTAGTGCCCACTCGGCAAGTCAGCATTAGCGGTCAACATGGGCAGAACTTTAGGGGAGTGTCCTCATTTACATACAAACAGTGTTAGCCATCAACAGTGTTAGCGTTTGTGTTTTCAGTTGACATGTGAAAACCAGGTTTAAAATGTGCGCAAATTGCATGGTCGACTGTAAATACCAGTGAAACTACCAGGCAAAGAAAAGAGAGAGAAAAAGAAATAAAAGAAATATGGAGTGCACATTGGATTAATGTGATACTTTGTACTGTGATTTTGTAACAATTGTAAGTCACCCTGGATAAGGGTGTCTGCTATGAAATTAATAATAATAATTTCTTCATGGCCAGACAGGAGGAGAAGACATCCCCAAATATTTAGAAGTCATCTGTCTTTACTGAGCCTGTCTGACTCAAAATGTATGCAGCAATTTCGCCTCAACAGGCAAACAGTTACTGACATCTGCCAACTGCTTCAGGCTGATCTGGAGGAGACATGCGGAGAGCACACTGTTTGCTTGTAGCACTATAATACACGCACCAACACAGAATAGACACTTCTCCGTAAATCGGAAGGAGACCTATTCTGTCAACGTGCAAGTAGTGTGTGATCTGTGATGCCAACAACTACATCACAAATGTGTATGCAAACTATCAATGCTCCGGTCACGACTTGCTTATTTATCCTCGCTAATTCAATAATGGATGTCTCTAGGGGATTATATATATAATTTATTTTACGGTTGTAAAATAGTAATGTCTACAAGGTGCTAGAAATTTCAATATGATAATGCAGAACTTAATTCTAAAAAAGTCTACAAAATGCTGGATTTTTATTGAACGCTCTTGGAGAGTATAAAAGAGTTAGACATAAGGTGATTGCTGTCATTACCAGTGTCAATATGAGGAAAAGTAAAGAGCAATGTGAAGACCTTAAATTATTTATTGTCATAAAGCTGAAGGATAGAAGAAGATTTCCAACCATTTGAGTATCCCAATTTCAACTATTGTTTCTATTATCAAGAAGTACAAGACTCATGGTACTGTCACAATGCTCCCTCGGTCTGAAAAAAAGAAGGATCTTTCACCAAGAACAAGTAGAAGAATTGTGTGGAAGGTTAATAACAATCCGAGATTGACTTGCAAAGATATTCCAAGTGAATTTGCTGCAAGCAGAACTGGGGTTTCCATTTCAATCACAGGTCGAGTATTGCACGGTGAAGGTCTCAATGGTTGCAGGCCAAGGAAAAAGCCACTCTTGGAAAACGTCACAAGGACAATCGTTTAAAGTTTGCAAAACAGCATTTGAATGAGAAGCCAAAAGAAATGAGAGTACCTAGCGAGCGGGTGTTCAGTGGTCCCAAGACAGATCCTTCAGGTGCATCTCTAGAGAGGAGGCGAAGAGAGGAAAAGTTGGTGGAGGACAAATCGATAGTAGGTGCTTGGCAGATGTGAGGGCTGTCGGAGGAGAGGAAGTAGCAGTAGTGATCTAAATCGGAGGGTAGCTTGTATCTCTTCCATCTCCACTCAGCAGTGCGCAGTTGATTACGGGATGAGCGGAGTGTAGAGGATAGCTAGATAGGGCAGAAAGAGTCAAGAGTTGTGGCGAGAGGAGTCATGGTGTCCAAGTGATGAAAGCAGGGAGAATGAGTCAATAGGGGGAAGAAGGGAGACAGCAGAGGAAGTAAAGGTGGTTGGGGAAGGGAGCAGAGTGCGGTGAAAAAATAGAAGGGGGAGAGGTGAAAAGGAGATGAAGTGGTGGTTTGAGGAGGAGAAAGGGATGCAGTTGAGAAATTTCTGGAGAAAATCTACTCCAGCTGGTAGCCAGCTTTGTGAGTAGGAGGTGAGGGGGAAGAGTTGGAAAGAGAACAAATCAAGAAGGAGTAAGCCAGCAGAATGTCAAGCTAGAGAAATGAATGTTAAAACCGCCTGACAAAATGATAGGAATAGAGGTGGTGAGAGAGAGGAAGGAAAACTACTCACTTCTAAATCTTTTGTAGTCATTTTTGTATTACTTTAGTATAAATACATGTTAATTTGGATTCATATGTTTTTTTTTTTCTGACTTTATGTGAACGAAAAGACACACATTCACCCGTTTTCTCATTGGAAATAGTGATATTTTGAAATTTACCTGTCCTGGTCACAAAAGCAAAGTTTGTGGAGAATAATAGCCATTTTCTATACTTTTGAGGCATAAGCAATTAGGAAATAACACTTACTACCCAGGAACAAAAATTGTGTTACATAGTGTAGTACTAAAATGCTCTAACATACAGAATTCAATTATGAAAAATTAAAAGTTACGCATTATATTTAATGCTGCATTTCTAAAACAAATGAGCTACTAATGTAGATGCCTTCCTCTTAAGTGCTGTTAGAACATAATTCTGTTTAAGCATTTTCAAGCCAAATGTCTCCATCTAAACAACGCCCCAGTGCACCTCAAATAAAAATATAACACATTTTACTAGTGAGAGGAGGCCGTTCGGCCCATCATGCTTGTTTGGTTGTCAAAAATCTTGAAAAGAAAGTCAATTAGACAAAAGACAACCACATTGGCTACTATAATAAACTGCAAGTGGTTTTTATTGCTTTCATGCTGAAACGGCAGCCGTCTGCATTGGCAAACTTTTGCAGTGTGACTCGGAAGTTTTGTAGGTCCTGTGCTTTGCAGGTGAATACTTTGCAGGGTAAGGCATAGATCTTGTTATCTGTAGGGAAACTGATATGCTAGCAATGAAGTCTGTATTCATCCTGGTCTCCACCGCTCATACGTACAATTCAAAACACAGGTGTTTCACAGCTATCACAATACGTACACATAAAATATGAATTACCGAAAGAATGTAAAAACATTGCTAACATTTGATCAGCTTCAAGTGCATTCCTGTTATTTATTTCTGTGCTGTGCCTTTTTTATTAGTAATACGCACTGGGGATTCACTTAATTCAAATTAAACTAAAACAACAGAAGAAACTACAGTAAAAGAAAAAGTAAAGTTTGCCAGAGATTGGGCTGACGATCTGAAAGGTGTTTCAATAAGTTGGTGGTGTTTCCTCCCTTGTTTTTCTCAACACTTGACATTTTGGCTGTCGGCCTTTTAACCAGATTTGATTTTGTCATCTGACTGAAATCCAAAATAGTTCAACACCAAGCTTCTTTCTCTGGCATTCGCCATTACTGCTGAGGTAATGTAATTTTCCCAAAAAGTACAGGGTAGTTGGTCACTTCTGCTAAGCATAAAATGAGTGATACTTAGATATTTTTATTTTATCCTGACGAGGTATCGTAGGATTTACGATATACCGTGGAACACGTGCATGAAGTCCTACAATTTTAAACAAAGCTGTTGAGCTCACAGATGAGAAAGGCAATCAACCTGCTGCTCGATAACGCTGAGTTGATGAGCATCACATTAGGGATTGGAGAAAGCAAGTACCTCAGCTAAAAGAAAAGCCAACATATTCACAGGGTAAAGAAAGGAGGAATAGTACCCCCGATGGCGATGCAAATGAAGGTGATTTCAAGTGTTCATTCAAACAAGGATAATGAGGAGGAAGACAATGAGAGAAGAAGTTGTGTATGACTTGGTCAGGGTGCATGCCAGTATCAAAACTCAGTGCTGTGTATATTTATTTATATTTGTTTGGGTTCCATAAACTTTACAGTAAAATACTGGTATGCACCAGTGTTTAATTATATTCTTTTAAATTAGTTGTATTCAGGTTTATTCAATTAATTTAATTTAGTTTCTGTTTTTAATGTTTTGCTATACTGTGTTTTGTGTGCATTTCTTTAAGCGCTGCATTTATTTGAGGTGGTGTAGAGGAAAAAATGTACATGTTTCATTATTGAAAGCAGCGTTTGTTTGAGGGCGGCGTCTATTACAAATCTGATATCTGAGTGTGGCGCTTATTCAAGGGGGGGGGGGGTAATTCTAAGTAATACGGTGTATATTTTACAATGAACAAAATCAGTTTGTTTGCATATGTTATCATCCTACCATAATGCAATGAACATAACTTATTAATGCTAGCTGCGAATTTGTTTTTCGTTGACAATTGTTCAATTTAGGCAGACAGACTTCGCCGCATGCAAGGAGATTTTGAAGAGGAAGGTGCTAAGAGACCCACTCACCTGTCAGCAGATGATCTGAACGATGGATTTATCCTAGATAAAGAGGACCGGCGGATGCTTACATATCACGTCAGTGTCTTAAAACAATACAAAAACATTCACTTTTAATTCTGAAATTTGAACACTGCTGATTAAATGCAGTGAAGAAGCTTTAAACACTTTAACCAGTTGATATTATTAATTGGTAACTAAATCTGCAAATAAACTGTAAAAAGTTAACTAATGAGTTAAAAAAGATGAATGCAAAAAGTTGGAAAATGTTGAATAATTTGAAGTACATAGTTAAGAAGCATTCATTCAAGATTATCTAATTATGCAACAAATGTTTACTTGAATAACTAAATTTGTATACACCATTTAAGTGTAACATTTCTGCTTACATTTTTGATGAATTGGTGGAAAAATATATTCTGCAGGATGGAAAATTAAATGTGGAATTAGGTGATGAGTCAGGAGAGGAGGAGGTGGAAGAAGGAGAAGGAGAAGGAAGAGAGGGAGAGGGGGAAAGTGAGAATGAAGAGGGAGATGAGAGCCCTGATGAAGAGGAGGAGGAAGAGGAAGGGAATGATGCTGAGGACAGTCACTCGGACCTGGATTCTGAAGTGGACAGTGAACCCGAGGGGGAAGAGAAGATGATGGCAGAAGAAAACCAATCCAAAGCAGAGAAGGCACTAAGTGAGGAGCAATCTGCGCAGAAAGAGGCTGCTAAAGCAGAGCTCCCGTATACCTTTGCAGGTAAGTGGATTAGTTACAGAATACATTGTAATTCTTTCACTTGGTTGTGATTTCTCTATTGTAGGGAGAATTGGTGTTTGATATCCAATTCAAGATAATTAGTAGCGTGTGTAACAGTTTAACTCGGTTAGCACTCTTAGTTATAAACTTCTACCAAATGAGTTCGAGATCACAAAGGAAACAATTGCACTATAAAACACACAACGCTGTTATGTCTTTTATACATTTTATCAAAAGTTTGCAAATGAAATACGGTACAAAAGTAGAAAAGAAGGTTAATATCAAAATAGGATAAGTCTGCACATTAATCTCAGTAAAGCAATGTCAGGTAGGGTCTCGTTTTCCGTGTAGATATTGAAAGCAATCCTAAGAACTAATAATCGTCTTGAGTCAACAAATTCAGTAATATGAATATGCAAGCAGAATAACGGAGTAAATATTTCAAATAAAATCCTGATGAATTCTAATAGGATTTTATGAAATCATACTTAATTCTTTATCAGTCTGTTGTGAAGTAGATGTCCTTCAGTTAGAATTCACAGCTGCAACACCCGTTTAAAACTATTTCAACTCCTCTTGTTCAGTTCCATAGATCGCTTCGTAATTATTCTAGCTGTCTAGTTGCTAATTTACTTTCATGAACGATTAAAACTAGCCCTTTTGTTATAAAGCAAAGTGTGACACGGCCCTTTTACATTTCACAACATCAACCTTTCTGCAAATATACAGGTACTACATTGCCCAAGTATAGTTTTTGTAATTCCATATTTAGTTCAAATTGAGAAAATACTTCATTCAGATTGCAACGTTGATACAATGTGTGATGACTTGGTGGGGCGGTGTCCCTTTCAGGCTTTGTTTTAATAAGAACAGGAATTATTCTACTAAAATTGACCTATTTCAGGTAGGCCAGTTCAGTTAATTCTTTAATTATTCACTTTCCTTCTCTTCAATATCAATCTGAGTAAATGGAGTTCTTAAGTCCTTTTAACAATATTTTAGCTTTGTTCCAAGTTTTCTGCAGGTGAGAGTTCAAGTTGTTAAAAGCTGCTATACATTTTTCTGACTGACCTAGACAAACTCCAAACAAAGTTCTTTTCCTTGTAACCTTGACTCGTGTTTTCAATCTTTCAAAAATATCTTACATCTCCGGCTAGAGAACACCCCTCGGGAAGGAAGCGAAATGTTCTCTAAGACAGAGTTGACCACCAGACACTATATAAATCAATCAATAAATAAGTATGTATTACTTGTCATGACACACATGCGTCAACATATGAAATGAACAGAATAAGAGAAAAGCAATAGGCAAGTGTATGTTAATATACTATAATAATAAAGTAACAGACAAACTAATGCTAACAAACAAACTGCAAACTAAATTAACACAGCACCCCTACACATGTTAAAAAATGCAGCAGCAGTTCTAGATTAATTATGAAAACATGTGCAGGAGCAATATTCAAGACACGCACGCAACATGTTTTAACAGAATTGCTCCAACTTGTGTCTGATTCATTTTTTTTGTAGCAAGACAAAACAGTTTGTTTACATACCATTCTGAAGCTACAATAGACTACCCTACTCATCCTCATTTCCCACTACGTAATATTCTTATAATAATACTACTCTACTTCCATATAATGGGTTTTGTTGTCATTTTAGATTTGTACTATTTGGTCAAAGGATTTTCACTGTCAAAAGTATTCCTGTCTGCAAGTTAAATCAGTACTACAATGATCTAGCACAGCCCACCTGCTGCTTACTTTTTCATAGTTGGAATTTTAGACCGAATAGCCACGTTTTCTTTGTTTTGACTCTGTACTAATAAAAAAAATTGTTGGATGGGACAAATAACATAACAAACGTGCTGCATACATTGCTTTTATTAAAGTATGCCAGATAACCTTGAGTAACCGAGTCTGTTAATGTTTCTAATTGATTTCCACATCTGTATAACTTGCAAAGCTTTGTCTTAACTTTCAACCAATTCAGTGGATGCAGAACATGCAGTCTCATGTATGGGTAAGTCAACTGCAGGGGGATGCTGCATGCTTGCCTTTAACAAATGACAGCACTCTGTTTTAGTAAGGAAGCAAGCACCACTATTTTTAGGCGTTATAGTGTTCTGAAATACTGTCAGCTTAGGTTTATTTAATGTTTAAACAGGTCCGTGAAATCCTAGTTTTATACTGCAACCTAACCGTGAAAAATATTAAAATTTACCATGATTTAAGTAGACCCTTACCTATAGTGTGTGGAATATGCGTGGTATGTGCGTGCTATGTCACATAAATTGACGGTGGAGAGCGTATGGCCTTTCTCAACTGTGTGGAAACCCGGCCATTCTCAAACTTCATCAGTGTTGCTATGGAGACAAGGCTAGCTAGACTCCAACTTCATTTTTAATCACACATTGCAGGTGCTAAAGTTGTAATTATAAAGATGTTTGACCTTTTGTCTACTTCTTTGGACCTATCGTAGGCTTTTTTCTCTGTCATAGATACACTCTGCTCCAATTTCATTGAGCACCAGTCTGCCACACCCCTGCTATATCCCTTGTGAAGCTACAGTATGTTAGGCACAATATCAGAGAAGCTGAATAAAAGCATACACCTAGGAGTATCTGGAAGCTGCAGACTTGTATTGTGTATTATGTAGGACTGTACAGTGCAGCCTGTGCGTGCCCAGCAAAAGAAAGTCTTGTGGAAGTGTACAGAGAGGGGAGGGGAGGTTGACAGTTGTTGAGGTGTTTTTTTTTTTTTAATAGATACTTCCTTATTTAATGCATGGTGCAATTTTATAAAACAAAGTCCTTGTTTATTGTTTCTGGGATTCTGATGATTCATTCCACGAAAAAAAAAAAAAAAATTGGAAAGGAAATCTGGTAAATCATTTTCATCCTGACAATTGGTTGTATGATAAATATGTGAATTGTCACATGATGGTGGTGGTCAACCATATTTTGTGTCCTGGACAAACAAGCTGTAAACTAAACTATCAGATTTCCTTCAGGAAGTATTGAATTGTCAATGCATTTTTTTCTCTTTTTATCCAGCTCCTGAATGCTACAGTGATTTGAAGTCTTTACTAATAAGCCATTCTGCAGAGCAACAATGTATTATAATCGATAGAATTCTGAAGTGCAACCACCCAAGCCTTGCAACAGGAAACAAAGCAAAACTGGAGGCAAGTGAATATTCCCACATCTTTAGTCTTTGTAGTGTTTGTTTGTTTTAATTGCAAAACAGCTTAATATTATGATGCCTCTTGTAGTAGACCCTGTTATCTATTTGTTATAGGGCGCTGTAAGACAAGCATATTTATAACCCTTTTCAAGGTCTTGGCGAACAGATAACCACAGATAACCAAAATGTACATTTCACTCATACATGTACAAAGGTTAACTTCCTGTGTTGCAGGGAGGATGTCCACATTTATGATTCAGGCAATGTAGAACTCTGGATGCATTTTGAATCATAGAATTGTGAGAAGTAATAGATTTCGTTTTTTGCCACCACCCACGTATCTATCACACACTGTAGAGTTGTTTTATTTTCGGCCGACCACGGTCACAAAACTCAGGTTTGTAGATTAAAAATAAATTTAAAAAAAATGTAAATGTAAAAAGGGTTTTATCAGGTTAAAACCAAAAATGTCAAGCCCTGCATGTAGCATATACGATATGTTGTTAATCAATGGTTAACATGCTCTGACTAATGCAATTTTTTAATTTATTTTTTTTCTGTACAGAAATTGTTTGGCTTTGTACTGGAATACATTGGAGAGTTGGCAACAAGACAACACCCTGAGCTGAGCACAATTAATAAACTCATCCCGTGAGTACTATTCCATCGTCCTCACCGCTCCTCCCTTTAACACACATTACTCATGGAACAGTGTCAAGGGATGCAATAAAGTAAACAAATGGAAGTTTGCCCAACTCTCTGGCAGATAATATTGTCCTATGTCTAAAGCACAGTCTTCTTGTGAATAATTGTTCATCATAACAAGAAACTGCAAGATAAAGGAGTGATTTTAATGTAACTCTGTTCTGTATAGGTTGTTTTTATAAGGTGGACGATACAGTTAAAGTAGTTGTAGCTAACAAATTAATTCCATAACTGTTCCAGGTTGTGTTTTCCCATTTTGTTATATGTCTCAAATGTCCAAAGAAACATGTTATAGTAAAATTGTCCCCACCATTTCAATAGTTACTGTCCTGTCATTAACCAACCAACTGCTTCCCAATTGACTGATATGCTTTCAGCCAGTAACATGCTTTGACCAGAAATGACCCAGGAAGTACAAACAGATAGCCCAATAACATTTCAGTTTCTAGGACTTAAGTAGTACTAGATGTATTTAAGTGAAAATACATGTGTGCTGTCACATTTGAAACATTTAGCTGAAAGTGCAAACAGGCAAGATTTATTAAATTGCATTGTTAGTTCAAAACTTTTAGGTGTGCAAATATTGCCATCATTCCTGCAAAAGGTTTTGAGGTACAGTTCAGCTGTTTTAGTTCTCGTATTTGAGTGTTCATCTGTGTTTTTTTTTTTTTTTTTTTTTTTTAATGGTGAAAGAAAACAGTGAAGCATGTGTAACTTGACAAAACTACAGCTGACAGAAAATCTGAATAGCTGGTTATGTCCGAATTTGGTCTTAGTCTATGCGCTGTTTTTATTTTTCAGTTTGAGTCTCAATTTCAGTTTAAATGTCATTAATTGGGTAATAAAACAGAACCCCCTGGGGTCCCAACTATTTCTTAGTCCAATATGGATGTTATGCTTCTACTTGTCTCCCAAATATTCTGTTAAAAAATCCTGGCTCTATGTGGTATCAGGTAATGAACCTTTCTGTAATTTTGTTAGTAATTTAATCTTTTCTGTTGTAGGCAACTATATGCTCTTTGCCAGCTTTTTCCTGAAGCTGCTTGTAAAGCTGTTCAGTCAGTTTTTAGAGACAGTGCACATGAAATGGAAGAAGTAATAGAGGTGAAAGGTCGTGCACCATTTCCAGGCCTGGACATGGTAGGTATAGTATATATTTATGTGCTTTATATATCCTCACTTGTTTATTAAATTGTTTTATGAACCATTGATTTAATAGCATATCAAACACGGCATGTGTAGATTTATCCTTTATTTAACTTTTCACACCCTTGCTTTTAAAACTAGTTCACTTAATCTTGTGCAGATACATTTTACAAGAACTTCATTGCACTGTAAATGGCAATGTGTGAAATGTGTTGCCATAGAGCATAGAGAAGTGGTAAAATATAATTGGCATAGCTCCCTGAAGTAACAATCATGTAAAAAGACACATACACGCCCCTTCTCTTTGGAACTAGATGGTACAGTGTGTTAGAAGTATATCTCACAGAACTTTGTCTTTGATTGAATGTGTTAAATATTTAAACCAAATAAAGAATATGAATACTTAAGTTAAAGAAATAAGAAGAAATACATAGCAACAGTTGTACTCTGTTTTTGTTATGGTTGTTGTTATTTCATGTTCCTGTGGTGTTTGCTATGGGTATAATTACTAATAAATAAATAAAACATTTATTTGACATATGTTAAAGTGACAGTATTTATGAAACCCAATTGTTACCAAATGGTAACCAATATACAGACAAACTGTATACTAGTTTTATTATACAAACAGTTTGGAAAGAGCAGACTAATGCACATTTCTAGTGCCTTCATTTTATGTTTCATTTTATGTAAACATTGTTTATTGTTATTAATGGCTAATTTCTCTACTCCTTTTCTCTTAGCTGATTTACCTTAAAATCGCAGCACTTTTGTTCCCGACCTCTGATTTCCGCCACCCTGTAGCGACACCTGCTCTTGTTTACATGAGTCAGTTGCTTACCAAAGTATGTATTTATTTATTTATTTATTTATCAATCAATAAGAATCAGGTCAGATCTTTTTATTTATGTAATGAGTTAGACAGTTTTTTGGGGGTCCCCAGTCTTTGCTGGCGACTCAGGAGGGAGTGTCGCATTGGCCTTGGTGCTCCTTTGAATTAGGGAGGTAAAACTGGAAGGGAATGTTTCTCCTCGTCATGTACAGCGGACCCTACTGGTCAGGTGCCCAGTGAGCCGAGGCAGAACCTGCAGGACTGGCCTTTGTCCTCCAGTGGCTCGCTGACGTTTGCTCTCGAGTTCAGGGTGTAGAAGAGGAGGCTGGCTTGGTCTTGGGATCAGTGGCCCACTGAATCTTTAGTTCCCCTGGGCTTTATGGGGAGGGGGAAAAAAAATAAATGGACGTGCTAAATTGGGGACACACACCTGTTCTGGAACTTGTACTCCACTTGTCATCCATAGTTCTTTCTTTCTGCACACTTCACTGTGCAGCATGTCCCAAATGTAACATCTTTTAAGGTCTTTTAAATTTTTAAGGTTAGAGGGCTAAGTAAATTTAGCATGCAGATTAGTCGTAGGTATGAGGCAGGTTTAGAAGTCTGTTTACTGCACCCTTGTCGTTTTCTATTTGCGATACCCTCCATGACATGTTTCACTTAAATACTTCCCTGATGTTAATCGGCCAAATTGGTTTCTAATGAAAATGTTTGCCTCTCTCTTTAGTGCCCAGTTACTACATTGCAGGATGTGGCGACAGGACTTCTGCTGTGCTGTTTATTGGTGGAATATATATCTCTGTCCCACCGATTTGTACCTGAACTTATCAACTTCCTGCTGGGAATCCTTCATCTTGCTGTTCCAGAAAAGCAGTGCTTAGGTAAGTTATGACTGAAGCAGTTTAATACATCAATACATTTATTGAATTTGTAAAATAATTTGCAGAAGCAGTTGTGCTTACTACAACCTGCAAACACCCAAGAGTTCAGAATGTCTAACTCCCCCTCGCAACCCCACTGGATTTGCCTTGCTTTGTTTACTGCTTGCCTGTAGTACTTATTCTGAATGTGCTTATGTATTGTGCCCAGTTGTTCATGCGACATATACTTTCAAAAGTTGTTCGTCGTGTGACTGGCATTTGAATACTCCAGTAGACTAACATTTCAGCTGAAACTGTGAGCTTATATTTTAATTTGTTATTATTTTATTATAATTACCTACGTCTCCACTCACCGAACACAGTGAAAACATGCTGCTTTTATGCAGCTGTACCGAGACTCGATTGCTAATCAATCATTCAATTGGAGTCGCGCTACAACTGCACGTGAATTAAAAGTGCAATTCTCTATGCTCACATATTATTACTTTTTACTTGCACGTGAAGTGCTGTGCAATCCTCGTGCCTAAATACAAATATACATTTTAAACACTCGTGTTACACAGACCCGTTTATATCCCGTGTACCAATGACTATACACCAACATTAACATACAACATATAACACAAAATACACACAGGGGCGGGCACTTTGCCACAGAGAGTTTTGCAGAAGAGATGCCCATAAATCACATGTCTTCATAATTACTAATGTAAGCTTCCATTTTGGATAAAATGTTTATTTTAGGCTATTTTGAAAAACAAAATGTGAGTGTGTGTGTGTTTATATATATATATATATATATATATATATATATATCACACACACTGCTGTGCAAAAGTTTTACATGTTGCATTTTTCTACTCTGATGCATTATGAGCATCAGCAATTTACTCAAATCCTCCACTGGCGTTTTCTACTATTGTAACAACCTTGACTTGCATAAAGGAAACACACTGAGTGAAATAGCTTGAATATTTTAGCATTTTAGTCTTGTTCCCCTTACTTAACAGATGTATTCTTACTGCTACACATCATTTAAGTCCTGATACCACACCTTGAAAATCAAGTGATGTAAGCTATTTCACTCAATATGTTTTGGCTTCTTTATGCAAGTCAAGGTTGTTCTAATACTATAAAACACTAGTGGAGGCTTTGAGTAAATTGTTGATGCTCATAATGCCAGTTTTCTCTGTTCAGGAATTGTGTACAGTCGAGCGCAAGAACATTATAACCGGGAGCACTTTTAATGGAAAAATAAACTTGCCTTACCTTAAATATATAATACGATAAAGAATTTGAATAATGTGTTGTCTTTCATTGACTATATCTGTTTGCTCCTTTTCATGTTCTACCTTCTTTTTCATGACTGTTTTTTATTATGGTAAGTTACCGTGCTTATTTAGCACTCTACAATTTGACTGGGGAAAGATAACGTAGGTTTATTGGAGTTCACAAAAAAGATAACCTTTTCACTTCCTTTTTAGCTTAATTATTGAGCTTATTGCTTCATTTAAATTGTTTTCTTTAAGTTTTCAGGGCATTTTGATTGAATGCCCAAGGTTTCGGACTACATACAGTCACTTCACCTGCAAAATGTGTGGCTCCATTTTAAAACGGCTTTGATATTAAAATGAAAAATAAACAATCTGATATAACTTAATATTTTTATTTATGAACATCATACATAACATTTTCGAGCAGAAACACTGTATTTACATTGAAAATTAAACTTTTTTCTTTTTTCAAAAAGACCACATATACATAAACATGAAAAACTAATAAAATAAACTTTACGCAATAAACTTGTGTAAACAGGTGTAGAAAGCTGTATGCACATATAACATTATAAAACATAAACAACTAGTTATAAAAATAGCATAAAAAAATATAACGTATGCAACGTGAAAGCGCTTTGAGTGAAACGGTTCAAAGGCTGGCTGTCTGTTCAGAGTTCTATTACAGCTTTCTAAGTACAATCTAGCACAAAACAGTCTTTTTCAACTGTACCAGTGCATTTGCCACAGACTGCCTTTTCTCAACGGGCGCAGACATCAAAAGTTCTGATTTTATTGCATTTAGCAACCTGGCATTGTTTTTTATTCTGTGTGTCAGTGGGCATAGAGCTGGCTGAAGGTTGAGGGGCATTTGCCAGCTGGCTTTCGTGTCTCTTACCAAAATGTTTCTACTGTAGCTCCAGGGCTATCTGCAAAATGAAGTCCCTGAGTGATTGTGTTGCTGGTGCACTCCTTGTACAAAACCAAAGCATTGATGGCTGCCAGTTCCAAAACCACACCGTAAAATGCAACATATTCTGGCTGTTCTGGTTTTAGCGTCAAGTTCCCGATGGTCAGTGATCTGTGGCAAGAGCTTAGAATACGCAACATTTTTTTTTTTATTTTGTTTGTACTGTCAGTGACAGTCAGGATGGCACAGTCATTCTGCTCTTTTAACATCACTAATGTATATATATTACACATCTTACTGTAGAATGAGTCTCAAAAGTTCATCAGAGTTGTCCTACAGGATTACATAATAAGTGTTATACTGCCCCGACTGAATAATGTATCGGGTCTGATTTAAAAGATACAAGATAAAACTAAAGTATTTGACACTGAAAAAAAAAAATTACAGAAAAGTTATTTAATAAATTTGTAGAAACATCTTGGAAAGTTCAATCAACGCTCTATTTTTTTGGATCCCTGTTACTCTTTAGATAAGGTCATGCTGTATTAGTTGCAGTACTTGTTTTTTAAAATTCAGATTTCCAGATCTATAGATTCTATGGTCTACAGATTAGAAGATTAAATTTTTTTTTTTTGAATTTATTGGTTTATTTGCCTTGAGTACTTAGTTTTGTTTTCCTTACATTGCACATGTTTATAACTACAGCATGGTAGTGCTGATTGGTGGATGAAAGTTCTGAGGTTATATTAGTTAACTATTTGGTGGTAGGCTGTGTCTCCAGTTTTAATTAATGAAGGATTGTAATGATCTGGTTAATGCTTATCCCAATCTAATCAATCCAAATGGCACTAGTAATATCTGTCTTGTTTGTCTGTTTTGGTACAGATAAATAAAGAACTACTGGTGGGGGATGCATTGTTGCCAGTTTTGCATGCATTATATAATAACATTTAATGATACTACATCCTCTTACTGATTTTGCTTAATGTTTTTTTCAGGTTACACAGTTGTTCCCCCCTTCAAGACAGTGGGGAAGAGTTGCAACTTGTTAGTTGTGAAAGATGAAACGGTGTCTGAGTCTTGGACGAAGAAGTGTCTTCCAATGTCTGCTGTTCAAGGGCTGGAGCTTAAGGATGAATTAGAAAAAGACCATTTCAGGTAAGAATAGGACTTCAAACCAGATAGACAATTAAACGATCGTGCCTGTCGATGATGGCTCTACCGTGTGATAGTTAACTGCGATGGGTGTTGTGTCCCGAGCCAAAGGTGAGGGCACTAACGAAAGTCAGCGTCAACTAACACACAGTAGAGCCATCATCATGAGGGCACTATCGCTATTAGAAAACAGTTTGTACCATTGTTTATATAACTTATATTTACCTTGAACTTGTACTGATTCGTCGGGTACCTTTCCACAGAGTAAAGACGTTCTAAGAAAATAGTCCCGAACATTTTTGCATGTTTTTGACACTGATGTTGTCAGATCTTCAACCAAAGTCTAACATTAGATAAAAGGGACCCTGAGTGAACAAATAACACAAAATGAATACTTATTTCATTTATTTATTAAAGAAAGTTATGCAACACCTAATACCCCCATGTGAAAAAGTAATCACCCCCTTAGACTCAATAACTGGTTATGCCACGTTTAGCAGCAGTAATTGAACTGAACGCTGCCTGTAGTTGTTGATCAGTTGCTCACAGCGCTGTGCAGGAATTTTAGCCCACTCCTTCATGCAGAACTGCTTTAACTCAGTGACATTTTAGTGGTTTAGGGCTGAACTTTGGCTAGACCATTCCAAAACTTTAAATTTCTTGTTCTTCAACCATTCTGCTGTAGACTTGCTTGTGTGTTTTGATCATTGTCTTGCTGCATGACCCAGCTGTGCTTCAGCTTCAGCTCACGGAGGGATGGCCTGACATTCTCCTGAAGAATTGTCTGATACAGAGCAGAGTTAATGGTTCTTTCATGGAAGTGTAAAACCAGTAATTTATTTTTCCTGCAGTGTGCGCCAGAGAGCTTTTCGAACATAATGGACTGTATACCGTTGTTCCTCAAGATGTTATCTGCTTTAGGATTGTTTTGCTCTCTAGGTGTATTAACAGACTTGCAGCATTTTTAAAATGAATTAGTTGATTGACAGTTAAACAACAGAAACAAATCTGGTATAAAGAAAAGTTCTGTTCATGATATATATATATATATATATATATATATATATATATAATATTGGTATATATATATATATATATATATATATATATATATACGTATGAAATGTTTTCTTTTGGTTAGCAATTGGTGCAGTGTGATACCAACCTTAATGTTACCGTTCTTTAGCCAGATTTAAGGACAGGTTTAGTATCTGCCTTTTTCCATCTGTTTGGATGCTGTCATCTTGTTTTATTTGGGGGTGGAGAGTTGCTAACTAAATATCTTGGTATCCCTGAATAGATCATTATCTCTGCTTAAATGTGTCCAGGATTTTAATGAGCAATTTGTCTCAAGTTCAGTGGTACCCTAAATGTGATTAATTTACTAACAATGCTGAATGACTGGGTGGAATATTTGTTTTTTGTGTTACCCACACACACAATTCCTCAGTGTGACTGCCAGTAGTGGTACAATAGTCAATGTAGTGTTGTCCTTGGGAATCATTAGCCACTTAACTGTATTGCCTGCATGATTTAAAAATAAGATAAAGATCCACGGTAGGGCTGCCAGGGTCAGACAGACAAGTTTTGGTTTTGGATGCTGAAAGTGGTCAGTTAAAGCTCCTCCAGCCTCATTAACTCCAGCACAGCAAAGCTGCAGACTTTGATGTCTGTACTTTTAATAGAGCAGATACTCCACAATATACCAAGTTATTATTTATTACAGAACATCTGAGCGCATGGTAAAGTAGGGCAGGACTGTCATGATCATTAAGATTTTTTTTTTTTTTTTTTTTTTTTTTAAATCTTTCGATGTTTACATAAAAAAACAAAAAGCATTTCCTCCTGTGTTTGTAGTGCAACATAGAGGAACAGCATACTTCTCAATTATAACAACTTAGTAGCCTAGCAATTATGTGGGACGAAACAGGGATTGAAATAGGCATCCCCATCCATATGCTGTGTGGTTATTTTATTCTTGAAAACCTAAGAAAAAAAAAAAAGCACATAACCAAAGATATTAATATAATATATTAGCTACAGCTTCCAAAGTCTCTTCCGGTCTACCTAAAATAACAGTAACAATAAGAAAGAAAATAATCTTACCTTTCAAATGTCAGCACTCCTGGACGTGTAGAACCGGAGACACAGAAGTTTCAAATGGACGAGTGTCTATATGAATCCGCAGTGAACTCGGCTGAAATGGTGGCGTCTGTGACATGTCCTCGTAATTTATAATGTAAGTCCCGCCAATTAGATGGAGAGATGGCCCGTAGTCATGGCTTTAACCTACATAAAAAAAACAAGATTGAAGGGGCTCCCGAGTGGTAAAGGCGCTCCGTGTGGAGTGCATGGTGCTCCCTGTGGAGTGCAGGGTGCTCCCTATAGCCTGGAGGTCGCCGGTTCGAATCCAGACTACTCCACTGCTGACCGTGGACAAGAGTTCCCAAGGGGCGGCACACAATTGGCAGAGCGTCGCTCGCTCGGGTGGGGAGGGCTTAGGTCAGCCAGGGTGTCCTCGGCTCACTGCGCACCAGCAACCCCTGTAGACTGACCAGGCACCTGCTGGTTTGCCTGTAAGCTGCCCAAGGCTGCAATGTCCTCTGACGCTGTAGCTCTGAGGTGGCTGCATGATAGGCCTGCAGAGTGAATAGAAATGGTCGGCTGATGGCGCACGTTTCAGAGGACCGCGTGTGTTCATCTTCGCTGCTCCCGAGTCAGTGCAGGTTGTAGCAGTGAGCTGAACCTAAAATAATACAATTGGCTATTTCAAATTGGGAGAGAAATGGGGTAAAAATCTGCATTGGTATACAATAGTATTTGTGATTCATTGCAATAGTAAAATGAGTTTTACTTCAGGTTCAACGTCAAAAACTTCAGAAATGAGAAGGTAGCGCCTCAGATCACTGCTGTGTCTCACTGTGCAACGTAAGTTATCATAAACCAGTACTTCTAAACTAGTACATGTTTATTAAAGGAAAGATCAGTTCAGGGCTTCATTGTAATTTTACTGTTCTTTATCTCAGTAAAGATCTAGATTAAAATATCACAGAACGCAGCAGTGCAATGTTATCAATTGCTTTATGCAGTGCAATTATTCCAATGCACACACTGTAATTCACACTCGTGCAGCAATCATACAACTATTTCAGGTCTGGATTCAATATATGCATGCATGTATGTTTTAGAAAAAATACAGAACAATTAACTGGAATTCAGTAATCAAACAGTATAGCTTTTATAATTTGACACACATGTCTGTATAAACTAAACATTTAGTGTAATATTTTGCAATGAATTCAGTCCTTCATGACAAAGAAACTTAACTTAAACCTCATATACAGGGCGATTTAGAAAGTAAGTTTACCACATCAACGAACCATATATCATATGCTAAACTTACTTTCTAATCGCCTTATAGAAGGAGAGTTTGTAAAGGAATGCATAGTTGCAATCACCGCCTTATTGGCTCAGGGAGAAAATAAATTATTTGAGAGTGTGAGCTTTTCTCATAGGACAGTGTTGGATAGAATTCACTATATGGCTCAGAATATTGAAATGTCTCAAAGATTTTCAAGACGATTTTTTTTTAGCTCTACCCTGTGGCTATTGATGAGGCCACAGACATGACAAATACAGCCCGGCTCTCTATTTCTGTGCTTGGAATCGCACCAGATTTTGAGATGTGAGTATTTACTCTCCTTAATAGCAATGCATGGCCCCGCATAAGGTGAAGATCTTTTTGAGAAGTTTACATTGGCAGTGCACAGGCTTCAATTATTTTAAAAATTGGTTGTCTTGCTACTGATGGTACCCCAGCTATGGTTGGATCACAAAATGTACTTGTTGCCTTAATCAAGAAAGAAATGAACCACCTCAGTATTGATTCAAGTAAGATGATAGTGTGTTACTGCATCGTTCACCAAGAGAATCTGTGCACATGATGTTTTGGTAGTATTAAGCATTAACTTTATTAAAAGTAGAGGATTAAATAGCCGCCAATTTAAAGAGCTGTTGAAAGACCTTGAATCAGAGTGTGGTGATTTTGTTTATTGTGAAGTCCGATGGCTGAGCAGAGGGAGCATGCTGAAGTGGTGGTTGTTTGACCCTCAGAGGTTGTGACCTGGTGTTTGTGGTTGACATATCTCAGTACCTTAAGCAGTGGGGGGGGGGAAAGTGACAAAAAGGCAACACGGTGCATTGTCCAACCCTTGAGGGACACAAACCAACATCAATAGTGGCCAAGGAGTGCATACATTTACTCAATTCAGTGTGCTGTTTCAAGACCTAAAATGAAGGAACTTGAATGAAACATTTTTCCAGCTTTTTTCAATGTTGAGACACTTGATGACCTGAGAACAGGAATGTGATGCTCGTTTAGCAGTTTATGTTCATTGGTTTATATTTAATACAAAGTGCCATTCTTTGTGGAAAGCTGATGAAAACCTTGTATACAAATTGTATACACATCTGTATTGTATAATTACCAATGCAGTACTTTTTAACCTCCATAATTTCTATTATGTAAACAAGTCCTGAAACCATCCCCCACCCCAGCCTGTGCCTGGTAAAATGAAGTGATCTCACCTGTTTTTAGTTACGTAACTAATTGATATTACAAACTCGAACGTAGGTATATTGGGCCCTGAGACCAGAATGTATTGGACCCCCCCCCCCCCTCCGCATATAAATATATAATAATATATGGGCTGCCGTGCATTGCGAGAGAAGATTTCATTGAGGGTTTCTGAGACATTTCTGTGACTGTTACTGTAGTCTTTTCGGAATATGTAACCAATAACAGATGTTGAATTCAGAATAGTGTTGTAATCGTTAAAAAGAGGTCCTCCTATGAGGTCTGTAAAGAAAAGACAAGGCCCATTGCTCAAGGAAATTTAGCTTTTTGATTAGGCAGCAATCCCTATCCCCAGCTTCACAGTCTTGATCAGAGCCTCTGTAAGAAAGGCCCTGCCCCTACAGCACTGTTGCTAGGAGACAGCAACACAGGGAGAGGGAGAGTGGCTTCCACAGCAGCTGTCTTTTAGGGAGCTCAGCCCACACACAGTGCCAGGTTTGGACTTCTGTCATTTTTTCGTTACCAGTAAGATTTAGATACAGTTGTAACAGAGCCAAGTCAAATTTAGTTTTCTTGGATGTGTTTTAAATACAAGTTTTTCGAGCATCAATGTCAGCTAGATGTTGAAAATAGAACAACATGTTGAGTTTGTGACAATGTTTTTTTTGCTCGGGCTAATCTGGATTAACAGAGAAAGTCTTTTTGACGTCAAATAAACAATAACAGTTTACTGATATAAGATTTCTTTACTGTAGTAGGCTTACATTTTATATGCTACAACGTAGTTCTGACCTTAGAATAGGTATTATAACAATGTAACATACTGTACAGTATACTATTCATATAATAAATATACATTTTGTTTAGTCAAACATTGCAAAGATACAGCCATTCCAGTTGTTGCTGTTTCATGCTCCTTAGTTTGGGATGTCCCTTAGTCAGTGTCCCTCCGCCATAAAAACCCACATCATTATAAATCAATGTCCACATTTCTCGTACGCCTTTGTTTGTTGGTGTTCGTATGGGCATCCACGTCTACACCTACATAGACAACTGGCTGGTACGGGCTCCCTCCAGGAAAAAGGCGCTTCCCCTTTTTCAGGTCCTGGGCTATTGGTCAACAAAGAAAAATCATCTCTATCCCCTGCAGTCTCTGGTCTTCTTGGGGGTCCAGTTCAAATCACACATGAAGCGTGTATTTCACAGAGAAGAGGGTGGCGACATTCCGTTAGCTGGCAGGTCACTTGCTCAAAATAGGAGCCAGTAGCACAGCAGTTGCTGAGGCTCATGGCAGCAGGAGTCTACCTGGTAAGGGACACAAAACTTCACATGAGACGTACACAAAGGTGTCTCCTTTCTTCCTGGAACCCCACCATTCCATATTCCCTCTGCATCTCTGGGAGCTGCAGTAGAAGCCAGATGGTTGTGACTTTCACATCGGGAACACCAAGTGGGGACTTCCCAGTTCTGATCCTTTATTGAGATGAAAAAACTGACAAATCATTAATAAAAGTAAAGTTAAACACAAAAATCTAACTGTACTATGTGTTATTTGTGGAAAAGTTCTAAGGGTTATATACAGTTGTATGCAAAAGTTTGGGCACCCCTGGAAAAAATGTATGTTACAATGAATATTTCAGTGAACAGACGTTGACCTGACGTCTACATGGTACATAGTTAAACATGACACCTTTCTGCAAATTTTAATACAGGATTACAATTTATGTGCATTTATTTCATATTGAAAATAATAAACAAAAGTGAACATGGTGCATATAAAAGTATGGGCACCCTTTTGGACTATTCTTGATTACTTCTTAAAAATACTAAAGCCCACAAAAATTGATTCACTCGTTAGGGCTTCAGTTAGTCAGGTGAAGTCAATTACAGTGTTGAACTGTTACTCTGAAGTAACTTCATACCTTCTAATCTGTCAGACGCTGATGGTTGTTCTGCCTTTCAACAACCATGGGCTCCGCTAAGCAGATGTCTGAGGACTTGAAAATAAGATAATTGACTTTCACAAAACAGGAGGAAACTATAAAAAAACTCTCAACACTTCCAGCTAGCAATTTCAACGGTCGGAAACATTGTCAAGAAATGGAAGTTAAATGGAACAGGTAAGTCAAGGCCAGATCTGGAAGACCAAGAAAAATATCACATAGACTTGCCTGAAAACTGATCAGATCTGCACAACAGAACCCACAGGTCACTGCAAAGGACCTTCAGAACAGTTTAGCTGACACTGCAGTAGTTGTTCACAGGTCCACAGTACAGCGTACCTTACACAACAAGGATCTGCATGGGAGAGTTGTCAGAAGGAAGCCTTTTCTACGACCTCATCACAAAAGTCAGCGTCTAAAGTATGCAAAAGAAAACCTTAACAAGCCTGAAGCCTTTTGGAACAATGTGCTTTGAACTGATGAAACGCAAATTGAACTGTTTGGCCACAACCAAAGAAGGTACATTTGGAGAAAAAAAGGGTGAAGCATTTCGAGAAAAGAACACCTTGCCAACTGTTAAGAACGGGGGTGGCTCTGTTATGCTTTGGGGTTGTATGGCAGCCAGTGGAACCGAAAATATTGTGCGGGTGGAAGGAAGAATGGATTCAACTAAATATCAACAAATCCTAGAAGCTAATGTCCTAAAGTCAGTCATGACACTGAAGCTGAAAAGAGATTGGATATTTCAGCAAGACAATGATCCAAAACATACCTCAAAATCAACCATGAAATATTTAAAGAAAGAAGGAGAAAGGTTTTGGAATGACCGTCACAGTCCCCAGACTTGAATATTATTGTAAATCTGTGGGGAGATCTCAAACATGCAGTGCATGCAAGGAGACCTAAGAATCTTTCTGAGCTGGAAGAGTGGGAAAAAATTCCAAAGGCAAGTATAGAAAGACTCTTAGCTGGCTACAGAAAATGTTTGGAAGCAGTTATATCTGCCGAAGGAGGTGTTACCAAGTACTAAGTGACAGGGTGCCCAAACCTGTGCACGCACCATGTTCACTTTTGTTTATTATTTTGAATCTGTAATAAATGCAAATAAATAGTAATCCTGTATTAAAATTTGCATAAAGGTGTCATGATTAACTTTGTACCATGTAGAGGTCAGGTCAACTTCTGTTCACTTAAAGATTCATTGTAACATACATTTTTTCCAGGGGTGCCCAAACTTTTGCATACAACTGTATATATTTACAAATAATATCAATAATACCCCCTGTTAGCAGACCCCTTAGTGGGTCTCCTTTCCTCACAGTATGTAATATTTTCTAATCTGCATTTCAAGGGTGGAGTCATATTGCAGAGCGAATAAATGCAACTGGTAATTTGCTCTGATTTTGGTTAATAAGGGAATCTGACTTCTTTACAAGAGCTTATACATTTATATATGCAAGATTGTCCAGTCAGTTGAAGTGCATTTGTTACTTTACAGTAGTTTGGTGTGTGTTTATATGTTTATTGCACTCCCTTTGGGAATGTACACTGTATTAATTTCAACTTGTAGCTCAGAAGTAAGGGTTGCGAAACACAATTCCAGGAACAAACATAGCCTTCAGTATAGTGTGGCACTTAAAGTAGTTCGTGCTGTGTGGGTATTTCATAGTATCACACGGCAATAGTGTTTCTTTATTTATTTCTGGTCATAGTGAAGTGTAACACGTAATAGAGGTGAATGCCAGTTCTTTCACTTGGGTGCAATATGGACGCTTCCCTACTGAGGTGGAGAACACACTTGGCAGAAGCTCAGGTTCAGGGCACTTGGTCACCAAAACACAGACACCTTCACATAAATCATATGGAGCATTTAGCTTCTACCTGGCACTGAAACACTTTGCCCCAGTTTTAAAACAAAGGGGAAGTACTAGTTCTCACCGACAACAACATGGCTGTAAAATACATCAATCACCAGGAAGGCACAAAGTCTGGAAATGGTGTGGGGTACAGGACAATCCAGGCAACCTACTTACCCGGACTCGACAACACCATAGCAGACCAACTCAGAAAAGAAATTGTCTCCCACCCGTGGCAGATCTGTCCAGATGTTTTGCACTGGGTATTCAACAAGCTAGGCCATCCAGAAGCAGACCTCTTTGCCACAGCAGACAACGCAGGTGCTTTTCTTTTTCTTCCACTTCTATGGTCATGGTCAACTGGCCTAATGTATGCATACCTGCCCCTGCCACTAATCCCCATTAGTGGTCAGGAAGGTAAGCAGAGACCAAGCCAGTCTCGTCCTAATAGCCCCTTACTTGCCCAAGAGGTTTTGTTTCTCAGAGATCCTGGAAATGCCTGTAGCGAAGCCTCTGCACCTACCAGTGAGCCGTGATGTGCTGTCCTAGAACAACAGGAAGATGCTCTGCCACAATCCTTCATTGCTGCGAGTGGCTGCTTGGAGAGTGAATGGTAGCCCCTGAAGAGCCAGGGGCTATCAGAAAATATTAACTAATATTTTGCTTGCTTCAAAGAAAAAATCTACTTTCCAGGCCTAGACAGGCAAATTTGAAAGAAGTTGTACGATTGAGTTCGATTTGGATCATGTCATGTTTGCTGATCATACGACCCTCGATTGTCAGACCATAAGGATAATTGTGTATCTTTTTTTAGCTCACAAACCTAGGGCAAACAGCCAAACAGCCAATTTCAAACTGGATCCCATCCTGTATTGAGTTCTATTACAGCCTCAAAAAGAAACCAGACCTATCAAAGTCCAGTCAGCGGAGTGGCTACTACATGGGCACAAACAAAGTCTGCCCCAATTCAGGACATCTGCAATGCTGCTACCTGGGCCTCCTTCGAGACCTTTATTAAACATTTATAGCTTGGATGTATCTTGCTCTCGGCCTACTTTTACTCACTCTGCATTACCTGTGGTTTCGAGGTAAGAAAGTGAAGATTGCCTGTAATATGGTTTCTTCGTAGGATGATGAACTCCACACACCTATATCCTAACCTCCATTAACACATTTTTTCCTTGTTTTTATGGAGCCAAAACATAAGAGATTGGTTTTGTTTCTCCTGACCCAAGCAACATGGAGACCAAGAATTCATTTTGTGTGTAGAGCTCATCATCCTACAAAGAAACCATATTACAGGCAATCTTCGGATTCTGTTTTCTAGCCAAAGTAAGACAAAATCTTAGGGTTTTTTTTGTTTGTTTGTTTGTTTGTTTTTAAGTTGTAGCAATGTCTTTCTAATATCAATATTTTTCTTAAGTGTTAGCTGCAGTTCCTGTTTAAAAGTTGCTAGTGCCACATGATTTGAAACACAATCTGGCGTACAGCCATGGTGTTTTAGTTTTAAAGAAAAACACACCACCTGGCAGTTCTTTGGGGGATTTTTCACAAGTGCAGTTGACACATGATTTAAAAAAGTTTCCGCAGCCACTGACCAGTAACCCAGGGCGCACTGCAGTATTACGCATCACAACTGCTACAATGCTGAAGAGGTTTTCCATGGAACCCACAGTATAGGAGGTTACATAGATCACTTATTCAGTTGTAGTGAGACTTGGTTGGGACATTTTTAAGCACAAGCATTAGATTTCTAATTTGGTATTTACAGTTGAGATGGGGTGTGTAGGGCACTGACTTACACTTGAGCATTGCATGTAATTATCAAGCCAGCATGAACACTGTTGCCATCCCAGAATGTCTTTGTAGTGACTGCCTCAGATTGATTTAGTCTTCCACATGTGTGAACAGTTGGCCTGTCATTTAACCTGAGTAGTGATTTATACGGGTATTAAAAAAAACAAAAAAAGAACCCCAGTTTTATAATATGTATCTGAAGGTAAGAGTAGTAAAATGGATTTGAAAACCTTTGGGACTACACCTGTTGTCCTGCTCTTTGTATTGATGTTGCTGTAACATTTGAAATGCTGTCTTTACAGGTTCTCCTCCTTAAACACCTGTTTAGACCTCATTAAAAGGTGTACATCATTCTTTGGGTCACTACCTTCATTCAGCAAGATATTTCAGCCAATAAGAGACCTTCTTACAAAACACCTCCCTACAGCAAACTATCCTACCCAGCTACAGGTAAATAATGCTTAAATGCAACACTGTTAATGTAGTATGTGAACCAAGCATCCCCCACCCCCAGCTTGCTTGCCAGTTATGTACGAACTAGAAGTACTAGTGTTTTGAATTTATATTCAGTGCCTATAGAAAGTCTACACCCCCTTGAACTTTTTTACATTTTGTTGTCAGTGCCTCAGAGTTTCATGCATTTTAAATGAGGATTTTTTCCCCACACTGTTAAGGGGAAAAAGTTTTTATTGAGAAATTATATATTAAAAATACAAAACTGAAAGATCATAATTGGATAAGTCTCCCCCCCACCCCGAGTTAATACTTGGTGGAAGCACATTTTGGCAGCAATTACAGCTGTGAGTCTGTTGGATAGGTCTATACCAACTTTGCACACCTAGATTTGGCAATATTTGACCAACTTCTTTATAAAACTGTTCAAGCTCTGTCAAGTACCTTGGCAGTCTTCAAGTTATGCCACAAATTTTCGATTGGATTTAGGTCGGGGCTCTGACTGGGCCACTCAAGGACATTTACCTTTTTGTTCCTTCGCCACTCCAGTGCAGCTTTGGCTGTGTGCTTTGGGTCATTGTCATGCTGAAAGGTGAACTTCCATCCCAGTTTCAGCTTTCTTGCAGAGGGCAGCAGGTTTTCTTCAAGGACTTCTCTAAACTTTGCTCCATTGATTTTCCCTTCTATCCTGACAAGTGCCCCAGTCCCTGCTGATGAGAAACATCCCCATAACATGATACAGCCACCACCATGCTTCACAGTAGAGATGGTGTTCTTTGGGTGATGCGCTGTGTTGGTTTTGCGCGAAACAAAACGCTTTGCATTTAGGCCAAAAAGTTCCATTTTAGTTTCGTCAGACCACAAAACTTTTTGCCACATGGCTACAGAATCTCCTGAGTGTTTTTTTTGCATAATTCAAACGGGATTCAAGGTGGACTTTCTTGAGTAATGGCTTCCTTCTTGCCACCCTACCATACAGGCCAGATTTGTGGAGTGCTTTGGATATTGTTGTCACATGCACACTTTGACCAGTCTTGGCTATAAAAGCCTGTAGCTCTTGCAAAGTTGCCGTTGGCCTCTTGTTAACCTGTCTGATCAGTCTCCTTGCTCGGTCATCCAGTTTGGAGGGACAGCCTGATCTAGGCAGGGTCTTGGTGGTGCCATACACCTTCCACTTCTTAATAATCGTATTGACCATGCTCCATGGGATATTCAAGGCCTTTGATTCTTTTTTTTTTATACCCACCCCCTGATCTGTGCCTTTTCAACAACTTAGTCCCAGAGTTCTTTTGAAAGGGCCTTGGTGCTCATGTTTGAGTCTTTGCTATTACAAGGGGTGGACACTTATCCAGCCAAGCTATTTCAGTTTTTTATTTTTAATACGTTTTCTTTGAATTTCTAGAATATTTTTTTCACTTGGAAGTTGTGGGGTAGGATGTGTAGATAATAATATATATATATATATATATATATATATATATATATATATATATATATATATATATATTTTAATGCATTTTAATTCCAGGCTATAAGGCGACAAAAGGTTTAAATATTGGTTTAGAAAGTGTAGATTTTAAAGGCATAGACTTTCTATAGGCACTGTAAATTTTATAAATCCCGTATTCTTCAAAAATGGCCTTGTGTCTACAAGTATAGTGATGCGTGTATTAGAATCGGCAACAAAAGACTTGACCCAAACAGGAACGTGACTGACTGACTTCCCAAGAAAAGACAACGTTACTGCCCAATCTCAACCATCCATGGCATACAGGCAGCCATTTTCAAAGAAGTGTAAGTCATTGTCTGGGAGATACCATGTAACAAAGAGGACCCCTCCAACTCAGGATGATGACTAGGAGAAATGTGTTGTTGTTACAGGCATGTTAATATATTAATATGCAACATGCTTTAACAATATGCCTAATATAGGGCCCAGTGAAATACTATTTTTGTGCTTTTGGATTTATTTATTGATTTAAAATTTAAAAAAATTAAAAAAAAAATTAAAAAAAAGTAATTTGTTGTTTCTGTTGTTTTGATACAGTGACAGTAATTAAGTAGCCTAACAATTGTGTGTGACAGAAGTAATCAGGTAATTGAAATAGGCATCCCCATCTGTATCTGTGTGTTTATTTAATTCTTGAAAACCTTAATTATAAATTAATAAAGCACATAACCAGAGATGTTAATATAATGTAATTGATATGCTTCCAAAGTCTCTTCAGCTTTACCCTTCCAAATGCTGTGCCATAGTAGAATATCTGTACTGGCTGTGCTCTTACTCAGTATTTCTGCGCATGCACCACAATACGGGACTGTGATGAGAAGGTAGCATTTTTCATAATTACGTACAGTCATAATTTGCCAATGTTGACGTTTGATCGAGACCTTGGGCAAAAGTAAAGTGTGGTGGATTTTTTTTAACATTGCAAAAATCTGCAAAATTTTACACTTGGTATAAAAAAAATTCTCCCATAACCCTTTGCGCACAGCATAACAAAAGTAAAGGGGGAGTTTGAGTATCTTTGTATATAGAATATCTATGGTCTCTGCATCTCTTTGCAACGACCAGCAATGTAGTTAATGCCCGCTCTGCAGCACAGTAGCAATGCCTGCCCTGTACTGTACAAAATGCATGTACATTTTAAGTTTCACAGTTTCCCTTCAAACATTTTCCCCTTTTTTTCATGCAGAAATGGATTCTGCATTATTCTTTTGATTCGATCCGTGTTCTCATTAACACAGATTTCATAGTTGTCTTCTAATAGATTTAACCAAGGCAACTGAAGTTATTACAATAAATAATATTATAGCTCATAATTGGAACTGTAAACTTTTTGTGTAAATCATGATTTGTTGAGTTTAGACTATTGCACCAAAGTTTGAAAAAACATTGAGCTTCTTTTTTGCAGTGTGGCTTGAAACATTTGCATGATAAAACGCAGCAAGTTTGGGATTACAAAAAGTCAGGTTAAGAATAGTCTTTGGATTTAACTTTAGTGAATCAGAACTTGTTTCATGTGAAGCACACTTCAAATAGATATCATGATACACCAGTGAAGCACACTTCAAATAGATGCCGTGCTACACCGGTGAAGCACACTTTTCATACAGGTATCGTGCTACACCGGTGAAGCACACTTCATACAGATGTTGTGCAACACCGGTGAAGCACACTTTTCATACAGATATCGTGCTACACCGGTGACGCACACTTTTACAGCCACTGAAGCACTTGAGAAATTCCTTTCCAGCTTGAATTGTTGCAGCTGTCACATATTGATGGACAATACTAATTAGGCTGAGTTAGTTCACACTGGGGGATAAGATCTGTAGCTCGAGACATGGAATTCCCATAGTGGGTAATTGCTAAGCATTTCTTTTGGGATGTCCTTTTAACTGTGAAATGAAAAACAGTTCTGTTCTATCACTTGTCCTGGTAGATTTACTGTAGTGATGGTTCTGTATAAAACTGCAATAACAATGCTCTTCACATGAAAACATTATCCCACCCTTTATTTTTACAAATGGAGACTGCTTGCCATGATGTCCTTGTGGTTTCCAAAAAAAACATGTTTGTATACTAGCATCAATAGCTCCCATTATAAACATAATACACTGTGTCCTAAAGGATGGATGGATATATATATATATATATATATATATATATATATATATATATATATATATATATATATATATATATATATTTATTTATTTATTTCAATATTTCAGTATGGCACCATTTTTTTTAAATTGTGTTTTTTGTATTTCAATGTCAAATACAGACTAATATTCAGTTGAGGTTAAGGTAACGTTTTAAAAATGAAAGGTGCACCTCACCAGGAAGGATACTGCTATTTGCAATATGTTCTGTTTAGAAGATTGATTTCTCACCGGTGATTTTGTTGTCAATTTTGTTGCATATTTTAGGAGCTTCGTCAGGAAATTCTGCAAGCTGTCGAGGACAAAACGACATCTCATGTACCGCTAGTGTTTGAAAAAAAGAAGCCTGTTCCTCTTAAATTGTATACACCCAAAATTATGGAAATGTAAGTAACCAGAATTTGAAAATGATCAAATGCACAAATAGGTTTGTTTTAATTCAACCCTGTTAGAAGGCTGAGGTACAATATGTGGAACATTCAAACTAAGGGTAAGAAAAACAACCAAAATTAATCCAGTAATTGTGTTTTATGTTTTAGTTTTAGCTAGACAGCAGTTTTCAAAAACAGCACCTGGTCTATATTAATGAGAAAACAACAATGGGTCTGCATACAGCCTCCGTTAATGAGAAAATAGGTCCCTGTACCAAGTGTAAGAACACCAGCATATGTTTAGGTCCTAGGCACGTAATGAATTGGCATAATGAATTTGCCTTGTGAGTGAATTTGTTTTGTTTTGTTTCTGAAAAAAAAAAAAACTGTGGCATCATTTATAAAAATGGTTTTAAGCCTGCTTCTCTTGTAACACTTGTTAAATTCTTTCAGACTGGACTATGGGAAAAGACGTGGAGGAACCAAAGAGGAACGAGAGCGGCAGAGGCTGATCCATAAACACAAGAAGGAGTTTAAGGGTGCCATTCGAGAAATCCGAAAAGATTCACAGTTTTTGGCGAGGGAAAAACTTTCTGAAATTATGACAAGGTAGTTAATGTTTTTATCTTATAAATTTTCAACAGACACAAATACATGTTGCATATGTACTAGAGTACCTATTCATCCCCCATTTCATAATTACTGAAATAATTCAGTAATCAAATCCTAATGTGCACTTTTTTCTCTTTTAATATTCTTTCAAAAAATAGTTTTTTCAAAGGCAAAATATGCCTGTGGCTGTCTAAGTGGCAAGTGGAAAAAGAGTTCTGTCTGATGTGTGGGATTTCTTATATATAAAAAAACAGAAGATCAACACAGCTACCCGGCCCCCTCTTTTAAAATGTTTTCGACATCAAGAAGTAAACCGAGCCCATATTAGGATGCACACGCAACCCAAACTGCCAAATAGTGATCTCTGCTGAAAGGTGCTGTTTCCGATTTGGGAAACGAGTCAGAACTGGGGTTTGTTTCTGTCTGATAAAGATGCAGGTAGGTCACTCCGAAATGTCTCATGTTTTTCAACACTGTCCCAACTTGCATTGGAAATGTTTTATAGGCCTGGGCAATTCACTGACAAGAAGACAGAACTTTTAATTGTAACGCCACTCAATTGCACTGATTTATTTCAGCCCACAGAGGGGCGGTTGTCCATGGCTTGGGTACCGGCAACGGTAAACAAGACCACGGTTATACCAGTCCATTGCAGGTGCTCTGGAAATAAGAAATCGCAAAGGACAAAAGGCGAAAGAAAAAGGAAAAATAAAACACAGTAATAAAACTACAAAACAAAGATGCTGCACTCTGCAGCGTTCACCCCGACCGCCACTGCTCGTACATCCCGGGTCTCCGTCCTGCGCTCATGCATTCCCTCACTACCCCAAACAATAATAGGGGTCTGCCCAAGTTTTTCCCCCGCTGTGAAAATAATATTTTTTTTCTTTTTTCTGTAATCATTTATTTATTTCACTCGTTCTTTTCCGGCCATGCTCATTTCGTCTCCGAGGGGGGCAGAGCCGAGGGAACCCCAGAGCATCATTTTATCAGTGCAGTAACCCCCCAAAGCCCGCCACTTAGAGGGGGAAAACCCACACACCCTCTTTCCCACCTCTTCGTGTGAATGCCGTGACTGACAGGCGGATATTGCAAGGCTGCTGCCCTCTTCCCACAGCACTGTGAATGCACCCAGAGAGTCGGCGCAGGTCTCCCCTGTTACAGGCCTATTTTTCTGTTATGTGGAAAGAAAAAAAAAGACCAAACATACATCACCCCCTGTTCAGATTGTTTTTATTTGGTGTTTATTCAGGACACCAAATTTGACATTTTTTAACCTGCTTGTTCAGCTAAAAAAAAAAAAAAAAAAAAAAAGAAAAAAAAGGCATACTTAAACCTCAGTAATGCTATTTTATGAAAATGTGTCTTTCTTCGCAATAAATACTGTGGATAAACAACAGTGACGAAAACAACAAAAAAATAACACAGGATGTCTACTTTTTGTACTGATTTTGCCTAAAATACACATACGAAAAAATGTTTTACTTAAGCTACTGTATGGTATATTTTGTAGTTAATTCAGTGAGGTAAAGTAGGGCCTTCCCAACCCATACCTGTGTAAGGATGGCACAGTTATGATTTTCCCAAACAAACTGACGTTTTCATAAAATTCCAAACCGAATTATACCAACAACAGATAAAACGGAACCAAAACTGAAACCGAATTCTTTGCACAATGAGAAGGCATTCAGAGTTTCGGCATGTAAACCGTTCATATTAATATAGTACTATATAAATGAAATGTTACGGCAATACTTACCTGATTGATTCAGGTTTCTAAAATGGTTTGTTGATGAAAGTTGCTGTTGCTTGTACTACAGTAGCAGGCATGTGCAAAAAGCTGAAGCTGGAAGTTGCTGAGTCAGTGTCATCTGTTAAATTACTCTGTGTAGACCTAATTTAGACATAATAAATTAAATAAATCTGTTAAATGCAAAAGTGTTGAAAGACAATAAAATGGGAATTGAGGTCCTGAACCTTTGTGAAACTGGAATAAGCAGGTAGTAAACTGAGTGAAGCTGTATAACTAGCAAAACAGATGCTGCATGGACCAACTGGATGATCGTAATTTGAGGAAGACCGTGCTTACTAAACACCTGAATTCAAAGGGGTGTTGTAACCTACCGCTTGGAGTCTTAGTGCAAATCTAGATACTTTTAAATTAGATGCTTCTGTGACCAGGTCAGTTAGTTTTTATTAAGGAAGCTTAATTTAATGTGCCTGTTTTGAAATTAGTTTTAGTTTTGTCTGAAACTGTCTGCATATTGATTGAATTAAAGTCTTACGGTCTCGTCAATAGGGTCATATGTATTTATAGTATCAGGCTATAATAATCCAGCATACTTGATGATCATTTTGCATATGTTTTTGGGAGGCTGGTGCCAGGCCTCAGTACTAGCTTTAGTTTTTTGCAAATATAAATCTCGATGACATTTTAAATTAGAAGTTTCCTCATCAGAAACTATTTTAAAATGCTGCACAACAACTGTCGCTTTGAAGCCAAGATGTTTATTAAATAATTTCAGTTTCAAAAACCACGAGCTGCAGTTCAACTAGGATGTGATTTGTACATGATTTGCCACTTCCTAACGACCAAAAGCAATGTGTGTTATCCCTTGTGGCCAACTAGTGACAGGTCTTAGACGGATAATGTAAATCATTCATTAAATGCAGACACTCTTCTAAACCTGGGAATCTCAGTCATTTATATTCAAAGATCAGGTTCCTTCAAACTCTTTCTTGAGACCTATATATATTCGTATGAGCTTAACATGCAGCCTACAGCACTCAGTATTCCCAGGTGGTCTCCCATCCAAGTACTAACCAAGCCCAACGTTGCTTTGCTTAAGCACTGCATAGTAAGTTCGATTTGAAGAGCATTTGGCCGTCAGAGACATTGCCCATGGGTCACTACAAGGAAGTAGCTCTTCTTGACCCCCTTTCATGAGACCTGAAAATAGCAAATAAAATAGGACACTTCATCTTGGTCATTTTAATATCTTTTGTTTCCATTTAGCTGAACAAAAAGTATTATATACTTACGGCTTCTGTGTTCCTTAATTCCTTTTTTTTTTTTTTTTTTTTTTTTTTTTTAGCTATTTGAGTTTTACGTAGATACCCAGAAATTATTTTTTTTTTTTACAGTATTGTAAATCTCGAAAAACTACTCGCTTCTAAATCTTTTGTAGTCATCTTTGTATTACTTTAGTATAAATACATGTTAATTTGGATTAATATGTTGTTTTTCTGACTTTATGTGAACGAAAAGACACGCATTGCCCATTTTCCCATTGGAAATAGTGATATTTTGAAATATCACTGTCCTGGTCACAAAAGCAAAGTTTGTGGGGAATAATAGCCATGTGCTATACTTTTGAGACATAAGCAATTAGGAAATAACACTTACTACCCAGGAACAAAAAAAAAAAAAAAAAAAAAAAAATTGTTACACTGTGTTATCGATTTATGTTTGAACATAATTCTTGGGGTTTGAGTCTCTGCAGAAAAACCCCATCATATGTCATGCTCTACTATAGAATACAACAAACATGTTGGCATTCTATATTTATGTTCATGTGTTTATTTTTTTTGTTACACAGTGTTATATGGACTAAGTCTTGACCTTGGAATTGAGACACCAATCCTGTTTCTGTTAAGCTGTTATTGTCAATCTCTGCTAAGCTTACAGTGTAGGTGGCGTCTACAGTATGATTTTTGACTCTGCTTCAGAGCTAACCTTTGAAGGAAGGTACTGCTGTGTATGTATTTCAGAATTTGTAATTTTGTGTTTACTATGCCACAGGGATGCTGAGCGGAAGAGAAAGGTGAAGGAGCTGTTTGGAAGTCTGGCTACACAAGAGGGGGAGTGGAAGGCTCTGAAGAAAATGAAGATGAAACGCTGATGAGGAGGAGGATCAGGGGTCCTTTTAAATAAGGCTACAGTCAGTCTGCAGCATCAGTGCTGCTCAGTTCAAAGACTGAGAAAGTTGCTGTGCTATGAGGAAAATGCCAGCTTTGAAATGCTGCAAGTTAGAACTGCATTCCTTTTTCAACTGCTATTCTTTTGTTGTCTACCTACCTGTGTTATTAAATGAATATTGGTATACAAAAAAAACCCATGTTGATTATTTTGTCCTTTTTGTTCTGTACTCTGAATTGTACATTAAAAAAAGCATTTAGAGTAAAGATGAACCCCTAATCTGCAGCACCACTTTCTGTGTTGAAAACTGTACATTACCTAGTAGCATCAATTATACATAGGCATTTGTGTTAGATGAGTGCTTTAGGGGTACATTGATGTAGGTATTATATTGAAGACATTGAAAGACTAATGTCAATGTTTGTTCCTGAATTAATTTATTTTAGTAATCATTCAGTAATGCACCTGATAAATAGCATGTACATACACTTTTCAAATGTGGCTTTTAGGAACTCAGCAATTGAGATGGATCTAAGCATTTTCCAACCCTAGTCGCATGACCTGAGAGATTTGACACTTTTTTTTTTTTTTTTTTTTTTTTTTTTTTTTTTAAATCGCAAAACGTCCCATATGGATTTTGTTCAAATGCACAGGATAGTTAGGTTATGACACAGTGATGAATCTCAAAGTTTTGTAGAGATTTTTTGACTTAAGGAAATGGCTGCAATTTCGCTTCCTTTGTACTGTATACATAGAGCCCCTTGTTTTTCACAAACACAAAATAGCACTAAATAAAATGAAATGCAGCGTATAAAAAGTCATTATAAAGCAAACCTAGAATTACAGTTTTAAATTGGGAGGTTTATACAAAAAATACTTGCAATCAGTTCTTAAGGATCAACCATTACCATAGACACAGTTGAAGGGAAAGCTCTGACTATCATTTGTGCAGATGTATAATTTGGAGCGAATCGTGTGTGAATTTAAATTGTGATTTAAGAGAAGAGACGTTTGTTTCTAAAATGCCTAAACTGCATAACAAACAACGCTGCAAAGAATTTGAGTATGAGGAGATGTATGCAGCTGACAGTAACAAAATAATGATGTGCAGATTTTGCTGTTGGCTGGGATGGGAGTTGAAAGATACTGTCGTTAAGCATCAGCTGTTTATTCCTTTTGGGGAAAATATGGCTGGTTTGCTTGTATTTTGTATTGGTATGGTAGGGCAGTGTAAATATCTATTTAGTTTACCTTATTGTATTTTTATAGAGGGCATGGGCTGTATTTACTGTAAATAGGCAGTTAATTAAAGGGGGAATGTATGTTACCGTTACTGCCGAAAAAATAAAATGAAAAATTGTAAAAAAAAAAAAAAAAAATACGTTTCCAAGGGCTCTACGTATGCACCAAGCACATTTTGAGCAAGCACACAACTTTGTACTAATCCATGCAAAACGAAGTTGCAAAATTAATTTCAAATTAATTAATGTATTGGTTGATCAACTTGTTTAACATCTCAAATACACTTTGTTGAACCATATAGCACGTCTGTTTGATTGCATTGTCTTTTTATGGCATTTCTGATGTAGTGGGAAAATAGTAACCCATTCATTGTAATGTAATTGACAAAAATGGTTTTCACTTGTTATAGCTGTTCTGTCTACTAGTTCTTCTCTGGACTTCTCATACTGGTATTCTGGCTTTCTTTTTGAGCTCTGACACTTGTCATTAAATCTCTTGAATGAGCATTCATTATTCTGGGTGTTGGCAGGTGTATGAGTTAAATTGTTGTTGGATTCCATATTAAGTTTTAAAAGTATGGTCAGAAGCTTCTTCATACCTACTCAGATCTGCCTGGTGGGTTTGACTTGTTGAGGTAATTTGTATGGAGATGGCAGTAAACTACACAAGAACTGCTGAGGACCCACTATTTAATTCTGTATTCCCGGGGCCATTCATCCCATCAGCACGGTATTGACACACTGTCCTGGGATTGAGAATGGAGAAGTTCACTGAAACTAAACAGGGTCACTAATTTCCAGATTAACTTCCAAATAGGTTCTATCGCTCTTTTTATTATTGCAAGATGATTTTTGAGAAGATCGTTCACAG